>NC_079224.1:20759063-20776563 GCF_029633865.1 Lampris incognitus
CCTCTCCCTTTTTGTGTTTGTTTTTTTCTTCGTTGCTCTCTATTTCTCGTTCCCTCTCTCCATCTGCCTATTCTGCCCCCCAGAGCGCTTCCTTCTCCTGATAAGCTGGTACCATGTTGCAAGCTGGGGATTTCTGTGTGTGTGTGTGTGTGTGTGAGGGGAAAAGAGAGTGAGAGAGAAGAATGAGAGAGAGAGAGAAAGAGAGAGAGAGAGAGAGAGAGAGAGAGAGAGAGAGAGAGAGAGAGAGAGAGAGAGAGAGAGAGAGAGAGAGACAGAGAGACAGAGAGAGAGAGAGAGAGAGAGAGAGAGAGAGAGAGAGAGAGAGAGAGAGAGAGAGAAAAGCGAGGGGAGAGAAGAGGTGGGTTTGGATGTTATATTTGCCTGTTGCAGAGCTCATTCAGCAGCACTTCATCAATGACCTCATGGTTCCGCATTCAGCAATGCTGCACAGGCGCCACCGGCCTCGTGTGGGGGGCGAGAGCTGCTGGGTGTTCGGCAATTGTGTGTGTGTGTGTGTGTGTGTGTGTTTATGTGTGTGTGTGTGTGTGTGTGTGTGTGTGTGTGTGTGTGTGTGTGTGTGTGTGTGTGTGTGTGTGTGTGTGTGCCGTATCCTGTGTGAGAGATGAGCGTTGGCGAGATGTCCTCTGTGTGAGGGAAAGACAGATAACTCCTTACACTGATGTATCATAACGTGTAAAAGTTACACTCTACCCCTGCAAGACGAAGAGGGTCGACACCAAAAATCAACGGCCCGTTCTGAAGCGTGAGCCAATGGGGCACAGTCCTCACCCGCTGTACCTCCCTGTGATGGACATTAAAGACGGACAAAAAGGGAATAACTGATGAAAACAACATCCTAATCTCCCTTCATTCCTTCAGTCAAAACCTAAAAAAAAATTTTTTTTTGAAAATCACTGACCCCCCCTAATACCTACAATGACCTTGAGACACACCCTAAAAATGTCCACAACCCCGACCAGAGCCAGCCGAAGCTGTCTGCATGCCTAACTCTCAGTAGGGGTGCACAGTGGGATTTGACCGGCACACTGATGTCATAGGGGAGCAGCCGTCTTTGAATGTTGGGAGCTGGCTTCCCACTCTACCTTTCTGGGTACACCTTTACTACTGTAGGATTTGGTGCTACAGTACCCCTAAGATTCACTGCTTAGGAGCACATCTTGTGATTACACACACACCTTCACTCACACACAGATGTGCACAAACAACAACACACAAACGTACACATGGCCAACCACTGCTCACACACCACACATGTTAGAGACTCGGTAATACAACAGAGCCGGCTCTAGAGGTCTACCTCTTCATCCTCGCTGGGCAGGCGTTGGTAGTCCGACTCCGGCGTCTCCTGCAGCCTCTGGTATTCTGCCGTCTCTCCCATTGCGGGATCCGGCCACCTGGTACCCGCCTCCCTCGGCCTATGTGTCCCTCTCAGTCCCCCGACGGCCTCAGCTGCAGCCTGCCAGTCAGCCAGCTAGTCGGTCAGCCAGTCAGCGAACCAGTCAGTCGGCTCATCAACAGCAGCTCTGACATTAAGACAGGTACAGCATTCTTTGTCTCATTTCCAGTGAAGCCAACATGCATAAGTGTCTACTTTGGGCAGTCTAGTGCGGCGAGGTAACGGTTGTGATCATGTAGCATCACATCCTTCCACGGTTTACTGCCGGTAAATCTACCTTCACTGTTTTCCTGGCTCAATAAAAGCTAGATCTTCTTTTGGGGGGGGGGGGGGGGGGAGGCAGGACAGCCATCTCTCACTTCGACTCAGGGCTAAGGGAGCTGTACTCTTTGGCCGGCCACACATTAAGGGCGAAGGAGCTTGTGGCCGAGGGCATGGGTGATAACGTATTCCTCCGGCGAGCTCGAGCCGGTAATAATCCTCTGGAACGGCATGGACACAAGTCTCCTCCTAAACGTGGCAGTTTGCAAACAGCAAATCTTCTTCAGAGGAAAAAAAAAGGAGCAGAAAAACCCACCTCTGGAAGTGGCGCCGCGTTTCCTGTCTCCAGTCTGACTCGGCCGTACGGGCGGCGTCCTTACACCGCCGTCAGACAGGTTGGTGAGCTGCCGTGGAGCCGCTGCAGAGAGGACGGACGGACGGTTAGAGAGGTGTGGCAGTGGACGCAGTTACATCTGACGGGACGTCTTTCTGCCGTCTGCTCTCGCCCAACAGTAATGACCTCTACCTTCAATCTCTCGCTCCACCTTGCAACTCCCACCTCCCTCATCCCTCCCTCCTCCGTCACCGTCTCCCCTTCTCTATCCGTCTGTCTCTTTCTCTCTCTCTCTCTCTCTCCGTGGCCGCTCTCGTTTGCCCTGCCTCGGCGCTGACGCATGCTCTCTCCCCCATCCAGCGATTCCCCCTCTTCCCGTGTTTCTATTCCTGTGCTCAAGGCATCCCTCTTGCCGCTTTACCTCCTCCTCTCGCTGCCGAGGGAGATCAAAATCACCACAGAAAGGAGGCGAAAAAGATTATCCCATACTTAAGAGCTGGATAATCTGCTGTTTTTGTTGTGTTTTTTTTTGTGGCTTTTTTTTGTATCCTCCTTTTGTGTGTGTGTGTGTGTGTGTGTGTGTGTGTGTGTGTTTTTACAGTGGCACGTTTTGAAACAGCTGTCCAATCGGAAAGGCAGCTTAGCGCCACGATCGGGAGCAGAATCTAGGCAGATTTCCCCCCCCCCTTTCTCTAAATGGACTTCGTGACTGCTCGGCCGATGCCTAATCCCTTGATGTTATTGTTTTTCCCTCTCCTCCTCTCATTGCCTCCCCTCTCTGCACCCCCCCCCCACCACCACCACCTGTCCTCTTAAGTGTTTTTTGTTTTTTGTTTTTTTTTCATTCACAGCTCCATCTCGGTATCTAGCGAGTAGTCGCCTCTCCTGTCACAGTAGCGATGTCAGCCTCCCACCCACCCCACCCCACGCCTGTCGTCACGGTGATCTCCAGTCAGCAGTGGTCCAGAGAGAGGCAGCCAATGAGAGAGTGGCAAGCTGACAAGAGTGGGAGGGGAAGGAGAGACAAAGAAGGGAGGTGGTGGGGGAGCCCTAATAAGGAGGGTTAATCTTCCCCGGGGAGGGAGGAAAAACATGGCCATGCGGATTTGTGTGTGTGTGTGTGTGTGTGCATGCATAAAGCACCTCTCTTCCACAGGGAGGGTAGAAGAGACCATCTGGAGCCTTGCGGAGTGGACATCTGGATGGAGAGGAAAATAGAATAAAAGAACAATGTGTGTGCACGTGCGAGTGTGCGCACCCATTCACGTGTGTGGCCTGCTTCTCGTCTCAACTTGACTCCGACCGTTCGATTCCACATCCTTCGTACCAGCGAAGATGGCTTTGACCCATCAGCGCCACACTGTGCTTAATGAATTAAGGAGTGTCTCGTTCTCTGTCGGTCTGTCTGCCACTGTCCCATGTATCTATTCTTCTCTCTTTCTTTGTTGAGTTCCCCTCTTTCTTGCATTCCTTACATTCTCCAATCCTCACTGCCCCCCCCCTTCATCATTTCTCCTTCTCCCATCTCATATTCTGCCTCTATTTTTCCTCTCACCGTCTTCCTCTCCCTCTCGTCCCTGCACTGTGTTGATGTCCCGAGGCCTGTTATTTGCAGGACGCTGAGCGGCCTTAACTTCCTACTCTCAACTCTCGGCTCCTCCGCTAAATCGGTTCCTCCGGGGCCCTCGCTGCCACACTCGTGTGCACGCCATGCCGCGCTCAAAAACACAGGACCGGGACGACACCGAGACGATTCTCGCACACACATGAAGGAATCGACATTTCTACGGCCACGTGCATGAGTACCGCATTCATAACAGCGCACTTATGAAATGCACGAGTGTACGCACACAAGCACCAATGTGCAACACATGCCAGACCCAAACATTCGCAAGTCTTAGGACTGACTGCAAGACCAACCGAGGACCACTTTGGGAATGATTGCTCATGAGCATGGCGCTGCAGCCTCCATGGCGAAGAAGAAATAGTGATGATAAACAGGCTGGAGAAAATGCTCCGGACAACTGAGCAGTCTGACATCACGCCATTCACGGAAATCAGTGACAGAGCTACACAAAAAATTAATACAGCTGATTATTACAATTTTTTTCACGATACTTTATCGATTTTCCGCCCCTTGTATCGATACACTGGAAAAATTAGCCATGTTTCTTTTCTTTTTTTTTACTCCCCCCCCCTTTTCTCCCCAATTGTATCCAGCCAATTACCCCACTCTTCCGAGCCGTCCCGGTCACTGCTCCACCGCTTCTGCCGATCCGGGGACTACCACGTCTCCTCCGATACATGTGGTGTCGCCAGCCGCTTCTTCTCACCTGACAGTGAGAAGTTTCACCAGGGGAATATAGTAGCACATGGGAGGATCACACCATTCCCCCCAGTCCCCCCCCCCTGAACAGGTGCCCCGACCGACCAGAGAAGGCGCTAGTGCAGCGACTAGGACACGTACCTACATCCGGCTTCCCACCCACAGACACGGCCAATTGTGTCTGTAGGGACGCCCGACCAAGCCGGAGGTAACACGGGGATTCGAACCAGTGATCCCCGTCTTGGTAGACAACGGAATAGACTGCCACGTCACCCAGACACATTCATGTTTTAAACGGATTTCAGTTCAATGTGCTCAGTGACACAATAAGAATACTTAATACGCACACTTTACTCTCATATGATGTGGCAGCTAAATTTCAGCTCAGTGTGTTCGGTGACCCAGTCTGCACCGTGTAATGCAAATACCGCTCTAATGAATTGGAATGGAAATTTTGAATTAAATAGTTCTGACTCAATTTGTCCGCTGAGTTATCAAAATATAATATGATGTAAATATTAGACTACCCAGGTGGTACTAGGCAAGTTGCATTTTCAGCTATATTTTTAAATTTTCAGGAAATGATGTAGAGTATTGCAATGTATCGCAATATGTATCATATCGCAATGTATCGTTATACAATCGTATCGTGACACGTATCGTATTTGTGAGGTCCTGGCCAATACCAAGTCCGAGTGATAACTATTACTCTGGTCTCCATTCATGGTTTTGAATTTGAAAGGGTAAAAACTGCAGCATTTCACAAGAACGCTCTAATACCCACCACCCCACATCTTGCACTTGTTCTCTCCAAGAAGGCTGTTTTATTTTCTCCTCCGTGCCAGGTAATATTCTCCTTTCTCTGTTTAAGCTGAGCCTGCAGTCATTGGAGGCCATTGGTTAGGTCGGCCAGGGTGGTGGCAAATCAGATTCTTCAGAGTGAACGGCAAGTGGGCCTTAAAAACCGCATCGCCTTCTTCACCACCCAACATGCGGAGGTGTTTTTCATCTGCCCCCTAAACCGTCTCTCTTCATCCAATATCTCTTCCATCTCTCCATCCCTCTACTTGTTCCCTTTCTTTCCTCTGAACTTAGTGTCACAGCAGCCTGGAGGAACTGCCTCCCCACATAGGAGAAATTCCTCACTGCTGGTTTCTGAGTGTGACTGTTAAATAGTCCAAATACTGTCACAGAGGCCTTCAACCCATCTGGCAAAACGAATGGGGAAAATAATTTGGCCAAGGATCCATTTTACTGCTCTCTAAAGCTGTGCTGGATACACACTTTAATGTGTTCAGCAAACCTGGATCTACTCAAGTGGCTTTAAGGACTTGCTTTCATTTCACTTCATGATGGTTTGTTTTACTATGATAGATAAAATGAGTGAAGTACTTCCAAACTGTAGGGACACAGCAAAACCCACCCAGCAGGAGGACATGAGCCGGTCGAAGCAAATGATGTTAATATTTCAAGTAGGGCTGGGCAGTAATTCAATATTATAGTTCATCAATGCTTCTTTATGGTATTGTATTTGGATGAAATTCAGATATTTTCACATTGTGATACATCATTTTGTTGCTCAAATTAATGCTGAGCATTTATCACCTGAAATTTCTCATGAAATGAGGTCTTAAATATTCGAGCATTATTTGAAAACTTGTTTGGTTTGATATGAAAGCATTACAAAACAGTTCAGAGTGATGAACCTCAGCTGGATTCTTAAATGGGTCTTTTTGGCATACGTAAGCAGCTATAATTGTGTATTGTACATCAATACTGAGTTACATTCTCTATGATGGGGTGTCCGGGTGGTGTAGCGGTTTATTCTGTTGCCTGCCAACACGGGGCTCGCCGGTTTGAATCCCTGTGTTACCTCTGGCTTGGTCGGGCGTCCCTACAGACACAATTGGCTGTGTCTGCGGGTGGGAAGCCGGATATGCGTATGTGTCCTGGTCGCTGCACTAGCACCTCCTCTGGTCGGTCGGGGCACCTGTTCGGGGGGGAGGGGGAACTGGGGGGGGAACTGGGGGGGGAATGGCATGATCTTCCCATGTGTTATGTCCCCCTGGCGACACTCCTCACTGTCAGGTGAAAAGAAGCGGCTGGCGACTCCATAGGTAGTCTGCAGCCCTCCCCGGATCGACAGGGCGGGTGGAGCAGTGACCGGGACGGCTCGGAATAGTGGGGTTGGCCAAATTGGCCAAATACAACTGGGAGAAAAAAGATGGGGGTGGGGGTGTATAAATAAATAAATAAACTCCCTGTGATTATCATGATAATAACAGGGCTGGGGGAAACGGCGTTACATTCCATTTCATGTGCACGAGTACAAGAAATAAAATGACAAATGAAGTGTTCCTGATTCCTGACATTTTCTATATCACCTGGCACTAACGTCAAGATACCGTTTTACTTGTCTCTAATGTACAATATCTATCACATGACAGCAAAAGAAAAAGTACATATGCATAATATTACACAACTGGTGATAGATAAATGATTGCAAAATGAGGAGGCAGAAGGCCGAAGACACAGAGAACATCACCCTCCAGAAGAAAATGCCCGTGGGGAGAGGAGGACAGGAAGGAAGAGGCCAGACAAGACCACGCTAGCTTAAGCAGTGTTAATCCATGGTGTTGTGTCATGCTGGGTCACTGCTGCCCACCGCCTCCCACTAATGATGTTAACACGCTCCATCGCAGACAGTGTGGAGGCTCAGAAAGACCTTCTCTGACATGAGACGTGGATTTGCTGGTCAGGCAGTCCTCACAACCCCAGAGTGTCTCGCTAAGAAATCTGTCTGAAGCACCTTTCTGTTTAAAATAACAACAACAATAATAATAGTAAAAATACTAACTTCTGCAGTTCGGGAATTACAATGGTCAATCCTGTGCTTTATATAAATATACTTTGTGATTGACAGCATGGCCTTGCTAGTGGTGTCGAGTACTGCATGAATCCCCTTGATTTCTCTTCTAACTTAAAAAACTTAGGCTACAATATTAGATGTAAACGTATCTGCATCTCATTTTCATTTTTTTCTCAAATTTATATCCACAACATGCCTTCTCCGAGTTCAGTGAGTTACAGACTTGGCCTCGAAAATGTATCTCATCATGGACAAAAATGGCTGAATCAGGATAGAGGTATATTTACTAGAAGTCAAAGTTAAGTTTGTATGGATTTTTTTTTGTCCCTTTTGTGAATGTGGCTTTAAAAATCCCCGAGAACACTGTAAAAATATTTACTGGGAGAGCACTGTACCTTAAACTCTTTAACCTCTGTGTTTCCGCTGCATACGACAGCCAGGCCTCTCAGAAACGTTCCTATAGGGAGAGCTGGACAACTCCGTTTGTCAGCCATCTTGAGTCAGGGGGGAGGTAAAGTAGAGCCTGCTAAAACATGCAAACGCCTTCTTGGTGACTGTGATGGAGAGCAGAGAGAATTGGACCAGACAGGTCGGGGGTGTAGCGGTACAGATGTAGCAATTCAAGCCCATGCATCGGAGGTCATTGAGGGAAGGGACCATTCCTTTAGGAGGCCTTCAAAAGACCTTAAATGCTTGTGGCCCTGCAACTCCCAGTTCCCTTCTGTGTTTTTTTATGACTGTTGGTGGGTAGAGTGCAACCGCTAGGGACAGGGGTAAGTTGTGGACCAGGGGGCTGGACGATATCCCTTGTGTCTGTTGCTGGTTTGAGGCTTGCATGGTGGAAATGTAATCAGTAAGGTAGAGAATGGACAGCACAGCAGCTGCAGAGGCGTGTATGTGTATGTGTATATATGTATACGTGTGTGTACGTGTATCTTCTCTTGGATCGCCACCTTGCCGTGGTGGAGATGCTTGCATGTACCAATGATCCCAATAGCTATGCCATCCGGAGCTTGGCTCCTGATAGGGTCACCCAAGGCAGATTGATCAAGGGGGAGGTTCCAGACGAGTCGCGATCCAACAAAGACCTCAACAGCGGAACTGGCAGAAGATGTCTCCAGGTCACAACGGCAGTGAAGGCAGCTGAAGGCTGCAACAGCGGGTGGTCCCCAATTGTTTTGGTTCTCCATGCCATTGGATTCTGGCCACTCCCTGCCAAGGACCATGCGGTGGCTGCAGGTGCATCAGCTACTCCACTTAAAAAGCTGCCACGTGCAGGGGTCCTCCCATTATGCAGCTCCAGGATCAGCCTCTACACCCACCTGAAGACCCAGAGGGAGGATGGTCATACTCGAGCCCGAATGACTGCCGATGATGATGTGTAGGTGTATGTGTAGGTGTCACCGCGTCAAGAAGGAAATGCAGCATTTGACTTTGGGACTTCTCCAGAGAGTTCACAGTGTACAGGCTTATGGACTAAGAAACCCCAATAGTGATTCCAGATAGTGCATAGACTGGATAAATGAATAAGACAGAGGTTGAAAATCTTGAAAAGGTTAAAAATTCTTGGAAATTTAAAGAATGAATGTGGTGTATTATGTTGCTACTAGATGAATGACAGTACAGCCCAATGTCCTTTACGGTCGACACTGACTGGTTGTACAATGAGTACATTAAAATATTAGCTTGCTGTCTGAATTGGTCTTCAGTGTGAAGACACAACATGGCACATTTGCATCAAGTCCTGTGTTTTGGTAAATGGTTTATCATATCACATAGTTAGCAATCACAGTAAAATCAGTCTGACTGACAAAAATAACTCCTGCTGTGGTTAATATTCCACTCGAGTTTTATATTACCCAAGTTTGTTCTTCAACCATGGGGTGAGACTGATCATCCTCACTCACACGAAAAGTAGCCCTGTCCTCTTCATGACCAATATTTTTAGAATTTAAGAACCCATGGTGAAAATGTTTAAGCATCCTTGTGAAATAATATTTCTCCTATTAGGTTATGGTATCAACACCCAACCACCAATTTTGGCAGTCGGGGGTCAAGGCTTGCAGACCCGGCCAATGACTTCGCTCCACTCGGGGTTAAACTCGCCAGTCACTATTTAAACTAATACACCAACAGAGAAGGCAACCTGCTGAACCAAGAGCCAAGACACTGTGACTGTGCCAAGGTCATTACCATTTACAGTTTCCAGTGAGGGCACCCATGGGAAAACGTTCACATGGCAAGTCTGGTTCAGCCGGTGACATAGCTGGTTTGTCTATGGCCAGGGTGTGTTGGGTGGACAGGAAGTGAGCAGAGCGTACAGTCTCATTTTGGCTCAACGCTGACTCTTACACAATGTGATGTATTTTGATGCAGCCCACCAAAGGTAGGATGTAAATAAGTAAACCAGGAAGTAAGGGTTGTAGTTTTCACAAGCACAAATTCTTTGCCAGTGATGTCACTGGCAAACAATTTTCCACACAATTTTGGCAGCGTTTCAGATACACACAGAACACTGCTCAGTATTATGGCTGCTAATTGAGTGTTATCTCTACAACACACACACACACACACACACACACACACACACACACACACACACACACACACACACACACACACACACACACACACACAAACAGAATGTTGAAAATTTCTGCAAGTAAGGGATGTTTCTCAGACCAGTATTTGATCTATTGACCTTGGGCTAACCCTAACCCTATTTCCAACATGAATCTGACTAGGATGGAGTGTCCAGGTAGTGTAGCAGTCTATTCCGTTGCCTACAAACACAGGAATCGCTGGTTTGAATCCCCGTGTTACCTCCGGCTTGGTCAAGCATCCCTACAGGCACAATTGGCCGTGTCTGCATGTGGAAAGCCAGATTTGGGTATGTGTCTTTGTCGTTGCACTAGCGCCTCCTCTGGTTGGTCAGGGTGCCTGCTCGGGGGGAAGAGGGAACTGGGGGGAATAGTGTGACCCTCCCATGTGCTACATCCCCCTGGTGAAACTCCTCAGTCAGGTGAAAAGCAGCAGCTGGCAGCTCCACATGTATCAGAGGAGGCATGTGGTAGTCTGCAGCCCTACCCGAATCAGTAGAGGGGGTGGAGCAGAGACCCGGGATGGCTCACAAGAGTGGGGTAATTGGCCAGATACAATTGGGGAGACGGGGGAAAACATTCCAAAAAGAAAAAAAAAAGAATGACTAGGTAGAGGGTATGACAACCCAGGGACATTACATCAAATATTGACCTGAGAACATCTCTCACTTGCAGAAATAAGGAGAACTTGTCTGAACCAGCACTTGTACAGAGTAAAGCGGTATGATTTAAATTCCACACTTGGTGAGGTAGCTACATTGAAATAAGTAGATCTTTCTGCTTCATGACTGGTTCTGATGGCTACTGTTTACTTTCCTCCTTTAGCCTTGACAGTGGCTACGGCCGAACTAATAGTCACATGCTGTCAGTCATATTCCAGAGCTAATCTCCTGACTAATCTCCTGACTAATCCTTTCCATATTGGAAAATCCTTAGCCTGAAAGACACAGCAATGAAGCAAAAACTTGTGTGGATCGGTAAAAAAAGCGCCGACTGAATGATTGGCCGTGATGATTTCGTAAGATATTATCATGGCCACATCATTTCCAGGAAGCTGCACCACTTTCATCATTTCCACCATTCCACATCAGCAAAGCTCCAGAATAGGAGAGGGAGCGGAGACAAAAAATGTCCACATTTATAATATTCATGCTCTGACTTAAAGGAATGGGTTGGATTTTTTGAAGTCCATCCTTACTCTATACTCGCCGCTCAGGTGGTTCATAGGTAGGTTTCATTTTCACAGTCATTCATTCTTTTCTTGGTACTGGACATGCATCTATGCCTTGCCTGCTACAGTTCAATCTAATTAATGGGGGACAAATCCATAATCCTCGTTCAGAGCAAAAAAACACTCCGCAGTTCAGCCATAGCTCACACAATGATACAGCAGTCCATCCTAGCAAACTGAAGTGGTCAGTGTAAAAATGTACAGTTGTTTTTAATGATAAATTCCATTCTCCATGTTTGCCTTTTTTGTGCTGGACTCCTGAGAGTAATTGTTTGCAGGCTGTGTTGCAGGAAGTCGCATGACAGGAAACGACCATAACCAACCGTAAAAAAATGTAAATTTTTAAAAAGGATCACTCAAACGCACATATGCACTATGTGAGTGGTGAGTACAAAATAGGGACACTTCTCCAAAAAAGAAAATCGAACTATTCCTTTAATACTGGTGACAGTTGCTGTAAAAGTCTTCAATCATGGATGTTGAGAACACTTGGGGTGGCAAAGGCACTAAAACCTCCTAACCCCCACCCAACCCATCCCAACAGCACCCATCAAATTGAAACATTTTGCCTGCCCCTGATGCAAGCCCTGCAGTGCTATGTAGTGGCCCCGACCTCAATGGGCCCTGGGGATCCCATGCCCCGCATCTGCTCTGCTACTGGGGGCCGTGGCCAAATCTGTGCTGAAAACAACTTCACTGAAATACTTTGTGCATAAATACATTATATAGCTTCAGCGGGGAGTGTTATCTTGCTTTAAATTCAATAGTCACTTTAACCACAATCTAATTAATTGTGCATATCATTAACCATTGAATATTTGAAGGTGCAAATGAGCTCTCAATGATGATATAATTAATCCTGAAAATCAACAGCTTATGCTTGCTTGAAACATGAGAACATAAAGTTGGTTTGCGCCACATGCAGAAGCACTGTGGAATGGTCATCATGTACCATGTTAGTAGAAGAAAGAGCAACTAACTTCACAGTCAAGACTTGAAGTGTTGCTGGCAAAACACTTTAGACTATCAAGTGACTCTGTTTGACCATAAGTAAAGTGATTTTGAAAGAGATATTGCCAGGGCAGAGCCTGTTCTTACTGTGGCGGCACGCCAGAGTGGAATCTAAAGAGGGCACTTAAGACAACATTTCATCCAATGTCCTCTTTTATATTGAGTCAACATTATCATCAGCAAAGCCTCTTTTATCACCCTGTTCCCGGAAAGATTTACCCTTCACCTGAATCAGAGATGGACAGACACAGTGAACTGATTCAAGTGAGATAGAAGTGCATGGCTATGTGGTATGAGAGAGAGAGAGAGAGAGAGAGAGAGAGAGAGAGAGAGAGAGAGAGAGAGAGAGAGAGAGAGAGAGAGAGAGAGAGAGAGAGAGAGAGAGAGAGAGTATATATCTTGCATATAGTTGTATGTGTAAGAGTCACCACGACTGCAGCGAGAGAGAGAGAGAGAGAGAGAGAGAGAGTATATATCTTGCATATAGTTGTATATGTAACTAACCATGACTGCAGCAAGAGAGAGAGAGAGAGAGAGAGAGAGAGAGAGAGAGAGAGAGAGAGAGAGAGAGAGAGAGAGAGAGAGAGAGAGAGAGAGAGAGAGAGAGAGAGAGACCTCTGCAGTTCATAATCCTCAGTGCCCATGCTGTCTTTTATTTCTAGGAAGTGGTGAGGGGGCACGTGAGTGTGTGGCGGTCTGCAGAGTGTCACCCCTGCAGGCCTGACAGGTGGGATTTAAGTGGGCTTTGTGAGGGTGGTGGGGTAGCACCAGTGCAGCCAGGGGAGCAAAGGACAGGACGTGTATGTGTGTGTGTGTGTGTGTGTGTGTGTGTGTGTGTGTGTGTGTGTGTGTGTGTGTGTGTGTGTGTGTGTGTGTGTGTGTGTGTGTGTGTGTGTATCAAGGTCACATATTGTGAGATCCGCAAATCTTCATAAGCTAAAGCCATCCATGATTTGTTTGCCATCTGGATGATCCAGTCATACATCAAGCCAAGGGCTTGTGTGTGTGTGTGTGTGTGTGTGTGTGTGTGTGTGTGTGTGTGTGTGTGTGTGTGTGTGTGTGTGTGTGTGTGTGTGTGTGTGTGATGATGATGAAGTGACTCTAAACATGCCAACTCATTCTCAGCCTTGGTCCACATGCCAATACAGCTGCTCGGGAATCAAGAGAAATCCCACATATGTGTCCTTCGTTTTCAACTGCCGACCACCTCCAGGGCCAAGGCTGCGAGTTCCTGAAGCCTCTGTATATGTCATTCACATGAGAGTAGGCTGTGATAAACCCTCCATCCACTAGAAACTACAACGCACCCCTACGTTTAGCAGCACACCCCTCTCTCTCTCCTCGCTCTACAGCCCAAAAACTGGCATATTTCAAAAGTGTGAATGAAATGGTCCAATGGAAGAAAAACAATCAGCTTGCCAATAAAGATGCTGTCTGATAGTCACAATGGCCACGAAGAGATCTAAAATAATTAACATAAACGTTTTCCCCAAGTTTTCCCGAAATCTACTTCAGGATTGAAACAAATTAAAGATTTCCTGCAAGATTTTCTGTTTAGTAGATTTTCTGTTTCCGTGGAAACGAGATTTTCTGTTTCTGTTCAGTAGAGGCAGCTCTCTCTGAGAAAGCTGAGAAAAACTGATGTTAAACTGTGAATCGATAAAAGCGAGACGTAAAGTGATTTCTGCTCACTTTTGAAGGTGTAGTTGGACCACTGCATGTGTATAGAAAAGGAAATGCCAGGGACTCATCAAGAATATATAAAAATATTAAGACTGGGGCGTCCGGGTGGCGTGCCAGTCTATTCCGTTGCCTACCAACAAGGGGATCGCCGGTTCGAAACCCCGTGTTTCCTCCGGCTTGGTCGGGCATCCCAACAGACACAACTGGCCGTGTCTGCGGGTGGGAAGCCGGATGTGGGTATGTGTCCTGGTCGCTGCACCTAGCGCCTCCTCTGGTCATTCGGGGCACCTGTTCAGGTGGGAGGGGCAACTGGGGGGAATAGCGTGATCCTCCCACGCACTACATCCTCCTGGGGAAACTCCTCACTGTCAGGGGAAAAGAAATGGCTGGCGACTCCGCATGCATTGGAGGAGGCGTGTGGTAGTCTGCAGTCCCCCCCCCCCCCCGGATCGGCAGAGGGGGTGGAGCAGCAGCCGGGACGGCTCGGAAGAGTGGGGTAATTGGCCAGGTACAATTGGGGAGAAAATAGAGAGGGGAAAAAAATGCACGATGGCAACTCACTGGAAATGTAAACAGGAAACCCGAAGACGTGGCGGTCAGTGAAGGCTTAGTGCTCTCCTGGCAATAGCAGCATTAGGTAGCAGACACTGACTGTGCTGGGGCAGTGGGGTAATTACGACGGGCCCACGTACAAGCTAGTTACTAGTGATGAAGCACACACACCCCTTCATGTTATGTTATGTTATCAACAATATGTTGTATTTTAACAATGTGTTGATTAAACAGAGTACGCTCCGACTACAGCTTCGCCTGTCGTGTCTTTTTTCACAACCTAACAACACCCAGCATCTCTCCTCCACACACGTCCAAGCCATCTCAATCTTGCCTCTTGCTTTGTCTCCAAACCGTCCCGCCTGAGCTTCGGGAGTTTGAAATGTAAGAAATGTTTCTTTAATCAAATAAATTTGAATCAGTTCATCTGCATACACTGTGGTACACTGATTTTCTAACCTGGATTACTGAGCATGCATAAAGACGGGTTTCTTTAATGATTTTTTATACCTATACACACATTCTCTCTCTGAATTATAAATACTGTAATGTGGTTACATTTATTATTACTGCCTTATTGTATTTATGATGTTTTAGGTAAAAAAATATACGATATACTAAGACAAACATTTGACTAATTGATGCTAGATGTGAACTGTACAGAACTGTTCCGACTTACATACAAATTCGAGTTAAGTACAGACTCAAAAACGGAACTCGTTCGTAACCCAGGGACTTCCTGTATGGGGAAAGTAGAGAGGTCAAAGAGAGCGCTATCAGAACCACGGATAGCGCTCTGACACGCGGTAACGTAAACAGACTATCAATCAAATCAACAAGTCAGCTAATCAACCAGCTACAGCTGGAATGTTTACACCACTAGAGCTGTTATTGAGAAAGGATGTAGGCAACAACAACAACAAAAAAACACAATAGCAGGCGAGTTGCTAGATCACTACCCTCTAAACCAGTGTTTCCCAACCCAGTCCTCGAAGAGCCCCTATTCTGCAGATTTCTTTGCAACCCTGAATAGGTACCCGTTTGTAGTTATTCAACCAATCAGCAATGAATTATATCAGATGTTGCACACCTTGCATAATTAAGTGCTGTGAGATGATTGGTTGAATAAGTACAAGCAGGGCTACCTATGCAGGGTTACGATGAAAATCTGCAGGATATGGGTTCCTTGAGGACTAGGTTGGGAAACGCTGCTCTAAACTACTGTAACTATGTATAACTGGCTAGAGCTAACACTAAGTATATTGTTGACATGGGTAAACTTTCTGCAGACAGTCGCTTGTTGCTGCCAGCTTCACAGAACGGAGATGCATCCATCAGCTGAGCTCTGTGATTAAGATGTCAGGAGAAATCGCTGTTGGTGATGTAAACTTTCAAAGAAGCAACAATCGAAACATGCGCTGTGATGTGTCATTATGGCAAATCCAAATCCTCTATTGCAGCTGTGTCGTGTCGCCGTGTAATACGATATTTCAAGTACAGTTATGAAGTAATTTGTCCAAGGTTGCTTTCCTAATCATGCAATAGTAACTGGCGAGGGAAAATGGACCCACAATCAGATTGTGTGTGCGTGAACTGCTGCACTGCTGCTAGGAGGGGGGTTGTCCATGGGCTGGCGACTGTTTATAAAAAAGCCTAAGGAGTCTAGTTTAGGGAGCTTTGCTACCGTCTCCTCCTGGTCTATTCTCTCTGGTCTTTTCTTACTGCGGCTTTATGTTTGAAAGGCATGACTGCTTATCGTATCGTCTCATCACATGATCAAATAGAGACTTAAGATTGGACAACAACATACTTATTACCCAGCAATCACCACTGCATATCTGCATATGACGAAAATACCAAAGAAAATTAGAAATTATTCATTTAAACGAATAGTGTTTTTACAGTTTATAGTTTTTTTATAGTTTACGTAGAATAAGCATACAATTTTGCGATAGACAGACTTTTTTAACAAAAAACAAAAAAAAATGGAGATGGGAGGCGTCCAGGTAGTGTAGCGGTCTATTCCGTTGCCTACCAACACGAGGATCGCCGGTTGGAATCCCTGTGTTACCTCCGGCTTGGTCCGGCATCCCCACAGACACAATTGGCCGTGTCTGTGGGTGGGAAGCCGGAGGTGGGTATGTGTCCTGATCGCTGAACTAGCGCCTGCTCTGGTCGGTCGGGGCGCCTGGTCAAGGGGGAGGGGGGACTGTGGGGAAGAGCGTGATCCTTCCACGTGCTATGCTACGCTTCTATGTCCCCCTGGCAAAACTCCTCATTACTACTACTACTTTCGACTGCTCTCGTTAGGGGTCGCCACAGCAGATCATCCGTATCCATCTCTTCCTGTCTTCTGCATCTTCCTCTGTCACACCAGCCACCTGTATGTCCTCCCTCACCACATCCATAAACCTCCTCTTTGGCCTTCCTCTTTTCCTCTTCCCTGGCAGCTCCATATTCAGCATCCTTCTCCCAATATACCCAGCATGTCTCCTCCACACATGTCCAAAGCATCTCAATCTTGCCTCTCTTGCTTTGTCTCCAAACCGTCCAACGTGAGCGGTCCCTCTAATATAACCGTTCCTAATCCTGTCCTTCTTCATCACTCCCAGTGAAAATCTTAGCACCTTCAACTCTGCCACCTCCAGCTCCACCTCCTGTCTTTTCAACAGTGCCACTGTCTCCAAACCGTATAATATAGTAAAGGAGCTGAGGCCTGAGAGTAGGACCATTGTATGCCGGCCTGATTAGGACGGCCAGGGAGTCTGTGTACGCCAGCCTGATTAGGACGGCCTTGGAGCAGGAACGACACCTGCAAAACAACACGAGGAAAACGTAATCGACAATGACGAAGGGAAACCAAAAAAGAAGATCACGCCTGTCTCCGAAAAGCACCACGCCTTGTTGTTTTAGTATATATCACTATGCGTTTCTGTTATTTGGCAGACGACTCCCGGTTGCACCGAGGGTACGTCTCCAGCGCTGCAGCATTACCTGTGAACTATTTGTTGTATGCCAAATAAACCATCACGAACCAGCAAGAAGCCGTCTGACTTCTTATTTGCCTATGTCGACCTGAATCAAAGAACCGGGCGAGCCTTCTGCTAAAGATAAGACTCAACAATAGCTGGTCTCACAACCGTCTTGTAAACCTTCTCTTTAACTCTTGCTGGTACCCTTCTGTCGCAAATCACTCGTGACACTCTTCTCCACCCA
>NC_079224.1:20779063-20874063 GCF_029633865.1 Lampris incognitus
AAAAGAACCACTCACCGGTAGGGAGAGCAAATAAGGAGCAACATAATCCAGTATGTATTTAAATGAGCTGTTACTGCAAAGATGCGTTTCTCTGTCCTGCCACATGGAGGCAGACCAGGGCAGTCAGAGGAAATCTGTGAATTCAATAATTTGATGGCCCTAATCTCCTTGTTGCCTATCGATTTGAGAAGTAAAATGAGGGAGGGGACATATTGTTCTTTCCAACACTTCCTTTGTTATCCTCCACCTTAACCATTCCACTTTTGACCTCTGTTAGTTCTAATAAATACAAAAAAAAGTTAATTTGCCTCATAACATTGTGTACCTTTTAACATTTAAATGAGAACACATGGCCTAAAGGGGAGAGGGGTTTTGATGCGAGCTGCTTCCATTTTAGTGGTCTATCTTAACGGCCACGGGAACACGCCAAGAACCCTGCTAGCCCAAAGTCAGCTCAAATTCTGTTTATTTGCCCTTTTCTGGGAGTTAAATAGGAAGTTTATATCAGATTAAAAAAAAAACAGAGTTCAACGTAACTGGGTCTATAATGGATCTAATTATCTTGGGCCTAATTACTACCAACATCAGCAGCTATTAGCCACATGGGCACAGGTCATTAGCATGGAGCAAGGCAGGGCTCAGACCCCCCCCTTTACCTGCCCGCTACAGTGGCTGTTTTTACATTTACCAATCACAGCTACCATTTCACCAAGGAAATTGGTTATTTCAAGTGAAGCAAAACCAGCCAAACATGGTTGTTTACCTTCCAAAATGTCTGATAAACCCCCCGCATCACACTGGTGTGTGGTTCTACTTTCACACTGCGGTAAAGAATGTCACAAAATTAAAAATAAGAGATAGTCCACCTTTTTCATGGCACATAGGTTATTGGTAGTTATTTGAATTTTTGCAAACGCTCTTTTATTTGCATGCATCATCATTATGCTCATGGGGTTTCACTTGTTTGCATATGAAAATGAAAATGTCGCTATTTTTTTCAATTTATGAATTACCAAAGCCAAGCAGTCGGAAGGACATTTATTTTCCAGGCATTCAGAGGATGCCATTACACAGCATACCTGTGAGTGAAAACTATTGCAAAAGCAGGGATTCCTTGAGAGCGACAGGCCTGAAAATAGACGTACCACATTCCTGTGTCTCTGTGTGGTGAAGAAATACAAGCGGAGGAGACATGATACGGACCAGGAGGTCTGGGGTGGGATTTCTGCAGACTGCTGTCCCTATCAATGCTGTGTTAATGTTTCTCACGCTGCTTGGCCTGTTAATTATTCTCAGCAATGTCCAGAACTAACTTCTGGGAGACCATTTTGTTCTATTTATGGGAAGGGGGGAAAAAATGAGTGAATTCCCGCACACAAATAGGTCTTTGTGAATGTATAAACACTCGCAGAGTATTCACCTCTGTCCATCACATCTTGTTTTGTTTCAGTCTCACCATAAAACATCCTACAATTTGAAGTGTGTGTGTGTGTGTGTGTGTGTGTGTGTGTGTGTGTGTGTTTGTGTGTACATACACACAGGGTGTTGTGATGCGTCTAGTGCAGCAGTGTGTAGTTGGAGGGAAGGTGCATGTGTTCTTCCAACCCGCTTGTGTCCTTCCTGCCCTTAGCTTGCTGCCGCTGGCTAGCCTTTGTGTCGAATAGGGAAGCATCCTAGCGTGTAAGCCTTCCCTTGCCAGTACATAGCCTCTCCTTCACCAAGACTCCTGCCAGGCCTCCCTGTGGCCACACATGGTAACTGGGGTCTTGCGGCCCCAGGCTAACTTGGCAGGGGATCTCGGAGCAGCAGTGGGCCCCAGAGATATGGTGTGCAGGCCCACCCTGGTGGACACGCCCTGGCACCTATCAACCACTGCCCCGCTGCCTTGTGGGTGAGTCTGGAAGACATAAGGCTAAGGGAGCTTACCCCAACAGAAAAGCAAGCTGTGGCGGCACGCTTCGAGGCGGTTTCCGAAAAACTGGATTTCCGGCAGCCCCCTGCAGTTGTGTGGAGGTGCCGGTCGTCTAGGGATCCCCCTTGCCATCGGAACCATCTCCTCTACAATCAAGTCATGTGGCGTTGGGAGAAGCGCACCCCCCATGCCACTTTAAAAACCATCTCTGCGCAGGTATCTTCTGCTATCTGAGTCCTCAAAGGACCCACAAATAGAAGAAGATGGTCATCATCGGGCACAATGGACAACCAGCAAGCAAGCGTGTGTGTGTGTGTATGTGTGGGGGGATTTGTTCAGTCACAGACTTGCCAGGAGGTTGCAGGATTGCATCACCACACTCTACTGCACAGAAGACAGAGAGAAAGAGAGAGAGAGAGAGTGTGTGTGTGTGTGTGTGTGTGTGTGTGTGTGTGTGTGTGTGTGTGTGTGTGTGTGTGTGTGTGTGTGTGTGTGTGTGTGTGTGTGTGTGTGTGTGTATCAGTTTGGTTAATGTGTAAGTCTCTCTTCCGGTCTGTGAATGAGTGATTTAGAGGAGTAAGGGTAGATAAATAAGGTAGGTAACAAACAACACTGTTTGCACAGTGATCCTGTGCATGCACCAGTGAGATAGAGAGAGCAAGACAGAGAGAGACAGACAGTCAGAGAGAGAGAGTGGGAAAGACAGAGAGAGCAAGAGAGAGAGAAAGCTAGAGAGAGCACGGGCGATAGAGAGAGAGCGAGGGACAGCCAGAGAGAGAGAGAGTGAGGGAAAAAAGAAAGGGCATTGTATGAAAAATGAAAAGTCTAGAAAAACACAGAAGTGAAGAGAAAAGTGATGATGAGGAGGGATAACATGGAGAGAAGACGGTTCAGTCGTTTCGCCAGACATGTAGACACACGGCCCTTCACCCTGTCAGACACATCTGCCTTCATCTCTCTCTCATCTTCTATCGGATTCCTCTCCGTCGCTGCCAGTGAAGCATGCGGCCTTGGAAAACACTGCGTGCTTGTCCTCTGTTTCAACAGTACAACGACTCGGTCTGTGCAGCTCGAGATGTACAAAGAGCTCAAGAAAAACAGAGTTAAAATCTTAAAATGAAGAGTCAACATTCCTGGAGACAGACATCCGATACCAGGGTGGGACGGTAGCGACAGGCCCAGGACAGTATAGATAATCAAGCTTCATTGGGAGGTCCTACTAAAATATGAAGAAAACAAAATTCAAGAAACAAACAGTGCAACTAACTAACTAACTAACTAGCCAGCCGGCACAGTAGTCAAAGTGACTGATATAGCGGCGGCTACAGTGGCTAGCTGACTAAACAGTTTATTCCTCGTCCTGGCTGATAGTCTGAGGTGTGTCGTTTGGGGATTACAGGAGACTGAATGGGAGCTCTGTGAGAAGGGAAACGTGATAGTCTTTTACCAATTGGCCATGGGCTGCCAACGTAGTGCTCGGATCTGTTACGGGGGCCATTCGACGGGGGCAACAGGGGACGACATTATCCAGATAGCTAACAAAAAGCAAATCCAAAAGGGAGAGACAAACACACCGAGTGCTTAGGGGCTGGTAAGGTGATAGTGTCTGAGGAGACAAGTGGGGGGGCGTCAAATAATGCTGCAACAGTGAGAAGAAAGGGGAGAAGAGAACGATATGGGAGAGAGAGTGAGGGAAAATGCGATGAGGAATGAGGTAAGTGTGCGACGAGACAAGTGGAAGGCAGACAGATTGAGAGGGGCAGGAGGTGGGGTTGCAGAGTGGGATGACAGCCGGATGCAAGTTGAGGGTTAAAATAACGCTATCACCCTTACATATGCACACGCGCACACACACACACACACACACACACACACACACACACACACACACACACACACACACACACACACACACACACACACACACACACACACACACACACACACACACACACACACGGTAAACACGTACACAGTCTCTTCCTCCTCCGAGTTCTCCTTTGTCAGTCTGGGCCCCTGAGGCCCTCCAAGCATCCAGAGACACTGGCCACAAAAAGCACCCTCGCTGCTGCTATTCTGGAAGGCCCCGCTGCTTCATCCTGCCTACCTCTTCCCCGCTCTGCCCTTCTATCCTTCCCACTCGTCTCTCTCTCTCTCCCACCCAGGACTGAAAACAGTACCCAACTGAAAAAAGAAAGAAAGAAAAAAAGATGAGGAAAAAGAGCGCAACCTATGGACATACTTCAAAAGGCCTTTTTGTGTTTTCAAAGTGCCATGAATTTGTTTTCTTAGGAGCATATGCTTCCAATGTCTCTCTCTCTCTCTCTCTCTCTCTCTCTCTCTCTCTCTCTTTTTTTTTTTTTTTTTTTTTTTGCATTACTGGAAAATGTTTTTGGGTTGTTTGGGGAGGTCTTTTCCAAACCCATGTTCATTCTGGGCTACAGGTACTCTCGGAAAAACAAGACCAATTGCAGCTCCTTAATTTCGTTGTGGGGAGTGCAAAGATGGCCGTGCACCTGAGCAGAAGAAACAGGATGGAGGAACCTGGGGATGATGATGATGATGCTGTTTTTGTGTTTATAAAAATGTTAAGAGCTCGTTTAAAAGTATATTTTTGCTACTTCAAAATGATTATCTGGAAAGTTTTGGCTGTGTGTGGTGTTGTAAAAAGGTGCTTTGCCGTGTTGTGGAGGATGAGCTGATCTTGGGGAGTGTCCTGAGATGATTTACATTCTGGGAATCTGATGTTACTGACCATGTTGGTCTTTGTGTTGTAATTTCCTTGTGATTTTTATTAAAGTATTGTTGAAAGTCAAAACTCTCTCTCTGTCTCTCTCTCCTTCTGCACTGGAGATTGACCGTGACACCTCTTGACATTTAAGCCCACCATTCATGCTTCTCTGCCTTGCCTCTTTATGTGCCTTGTTGTCTTTGTTAGTATGAACGGCTTTGCATAGCACCTTATAGAGCTGTATCCTGACCCTTGGCATAACAAGTCGCCCTTTTGCCTGAGGCCCTGAGTGCTCAGGAACCACCTTAAGGTCAGAATGAGAGAAAAATAAATGCCGTCAGGGTGTCTTTTTCACTTTACGCTACAGGTGTGCCATCAACCCACCTATCAACCCATTTATTAACCCACCTATCAACCCATCTATTAACCCTCCTATTAACCCACCTATCAATCCACCTATTAACCGACCCATCAATCCACCTATCAACCCATCTATTAACCCTCCTATCAACCCACCTATCAACCCATATTAACCCACCTATTAACCCACCTATCAACCCACCGATGAACCCACCTATTAACCCATATTAACCCACCTATCAACCCACCTATCAACCCACCTATTAACCCATATTAACCCACCTATCAACCCACCTATTAACCCATATTAACCCACCTATCAACCCACCTATCAACCCGCCTATCAACCCACCTATCAACCCATCTATTAACCCACCTATCAATCTACCTATTAACCGACCCATCAATCCACCTATCAACCCATCTATTAACCCTCCTATCAACCCACCTATCAACCCTCCTATTAACCCACCTATCAACCCACCTATCAACCCATATTAACCCACCCATCAACTCACCTATCAACCCATCTATTAACCCTCCTATTAACCCACCTATCAACCCGTCATTCTGTGTTAGCGCATAATGAGGACACGCCTGACACATATGTGTACAAGGCCATAATAACACTGTACATAGAGTTCATTTATAAAACAATATCATGTAACTTATAGACGAAGACGATCTTTATGAAATATTTTAAGAGAGGTTAGGCGTCTCATTAAAATGCTTTTCTGGAAAGCTGACATCACACGTCTGTTACATATTCCAACTTGTAGAGAAAACAGGCCTGGTTTGACCTTTCTAATAGCGTTATCAGATAAACATCTTCAACAAGGCTGCCACTCCTCCTGCCTCCAGCACCGTCCCACTTATAGAGCCACTTACAGGCTGAACACGGATCAGGAAATGATCATGCTTGTGTGTGCTCATTTCTTCTGCATATTACAGAAAACAGTGGGCACGAGAAGTATCAGTGTGTTTACCCACACAAAGTCACATGGGCACGTATGCAAGTGTGTGTATGTGTAGCACAAATTTGCTTCCCTAAAAATCAGCCACACACACACACACACATGCACACACACACAATCTATCCCTCTCACTTTACTTTACATTTCTGTCTCCTGCACTCACATCTCCTTCTTTTCCTTCTTCTTCTTTCAGCTTGTTCCTTGTTTTTCAGGGGTTGCCACAGCAGATTTTACAGTTTCTATGTGTACCCTGTGAGGGCACAGTACCAATGGCGGCCGTTGTTAACCCGGGCCCTGACCAATCCGGTATGGTCTTGTCAATCCGCATACTGATTTGGCAACATTTTACGTCGAATGCCCTTCCTGACACATCCGCTAACCCTATGTAGGGGGGGGGGGCACAGGTAAAGCGCTGGATGCCGCCCCAGTATTCATGGACTTGCGCCCATGCCTGCTGCATGTCCTGCACTCAGTCATACTGTGGTGAAAAAGCACACAGACACCTGTTTGGACATGTGTGGCTGGTTAGAGTCCTGTGCATGGTCAGCCCATAGCTGTGCAGGTGGAGGAACAGAGAAGTTCCTGTTGAAATCCGCTGGTGTGACACTCTCTGCCTCCAGCCTCACCCTCCAAGCCCTGCTAAGTCTGAGGACTGAAGACCACGGAGAGAAAAACAAGCTAACAGCCATGATATTTTGAACCTCATCTGAGTACACACAAACACACAGGGCAGTCGAAATAGGAAATGTTGTTATTGCATCCTTCATGTGTTTATAACAATGAATGTGTGTGCGCATGTGTGTGTGTGTGTGAGAGAGAGCGAGAGAGCGAGAGAGAGAGAGAGAGAGAGAGAGAGAGAGAGAAAGAGAAGGAGGAGAGTGCCATTGTGCCAGCAGGAAACCACAACATCTTGTCCAATAAAGCACCTCGCTTTCGCTCTCTGTAATCATTCTTTCTTGCCCTTTATAAAAGACGGGCGTACACAGAGACAAATATGTACGTGGTCAGAGTGACCACAGATGACATCATCTGCACTGTTTGCTTGTCTGCATATTTAAGGTGAATGGTGCCCATTCAGACACCATGATGAGTCAGCAGCTGGCTGTCAGCTCCAGCCTCAGAAGAGAGCACAGTCACTGTGTGACATGACCTCATGTCTGCATAGCCCACACCCTGACAGAAAACAAAAAAATGAGAGAAATGGAAAATAGACCACATTCTCCCCCTTTAGAGTACAAATGCGGTCATATACAAGTACCACATGTGGTCATACCCACTGGCGTTGAGATCAGAAACGACATCACTGATTAAGTGCTGTTGTCCAAAGGGATTTCATCATGTGCACATGCAAGCCCACAACCTCACCTGCAGTATTTTGAGTCGGAAGTGAAGTGGGGCTCCTCTTCTCCTGTCAGAAACCAACCACCTCTCTGACGCCGTACAGTTTCCCCAGGATGATGATGATGATGAGGAGGATGATGACAGAAAGTCAACGTTTGTACCATAGACAGGTCAGTGACTCGGCCCCCCGGTCCCTGGTAGGATATGGCTTGGCTAAGTCCATGGTACGGCAAGGTGAGCCGCCCGGTCACATGATCTCATCTCTGTCCACTGGTCAGCAGCAGCACGCCTGGGAGCACGTCATCAATCATTCCTGGAAAAAGTGATATCACATACCAGAAACAGTCATTACCAAGTTTGTCAGTGGATGTAACTGAACAGCAGGGAAGGACCAGCGGCGTGCGTTGGACTCGCCCGAGCTGGTGAAACACCTACAGACACGGTTTAAACCCTGCCCCTGTGAGACCGAACGGGAGCCCCCCCCCGGCACTTTTATGTTTCCTCCTTTTACGTTTCCTTTGCTCCTCTCCCCCCCTCACACACACGCAGTGTCAAAACTGAGAGGTTATGATGAAAGAGGAGTTTTGATCCAATACAAGATATCAAAACTCTTGCAAAATTATGACCACACTAAGTTAAATGAGGTGAAGGGGTTTTTTTTGTTTTGTTTTTTTTTAAGAATTGAAGGCAACCTCTCTGCTCCACTGAATCATCTGTAGAGATAATAACATATTTAGTGTTGCGTAGTGGTTTTCATAAGATGGCAGTAAAATGGTTTTATAATACTATTCTTCATTTAAAAAAAAAAGGTCCGTTTCATGAAACAGTCCGCCTATCCTCTTCCAGCTATTCATAACTTTACTGATATCTTACAGTTGGCTGCACACAGCACTTCTCGTCTTGTGTTTTCCTGTCTAGTTCAAGGTAAACGAAACTCTCTGGCCTAGACTGAAGCCAAGCTGTCACCATAAAAAAAAAAAATCATCCGCCAACTCAAAAATGAACCACGAAACCAAGTTCAGGCAACCGCTGCACTGATGTGGGCTCATAACATTATGGGAACACTGAAAAGTGAAACCATTCTTGTCAAACAACACGTATATTGTTACAGTCGAGAAGTTGAGTGAATTCAATATTTTTTTTCAATCACCCAAAATCAACATTTCAATCTTTATGATTACAATGTTACCATTTCATTTAGCAGACGCTTTTATCCAAAGCAACGTACATCTGAGAGTTAATACAACACAACCTAATCAAGAGGCGACAACGTAAGTAAGTGTCCAAAAAAGAAAACTAGGTTCAAGTCTGATAGGACATAGGAGTCAACAGGCTGTCAAACATGGAAAAAACTGCAGCGGATTGTCAACAAGGCATCCAAAATCATAGGCAACCCACTCCCCTCAGTTGAATCTCTACATACTAACCGGACTGTAAAGCAAGCAAAGAAGATCACCTCCGACCCCTCACATCCTGCTCGTCACCTCTTCCAGCTCCTTCCCTCAGGGAGACACTACAGGTCATGGTCAACTAACACTAAACGCTTCGCAAACAGTTTTTTTTTTCCTCTTAGCCATCAGGACTCTGAACTCCTCCCTATAGTCCCCTCCTCACACACCATTACCACCATTCACCTGTTATGCCTCATATGTTTATCTCTGTTATTGTGTAACTGTATTGTTCGTGATAATATATGCAGTGTCTGTTGTTGTCCATGTATGTATTGTGCTACAGAGTGTAAAATGTAAAGTGTACCGAAAACAAATTCCACCGGCCTTGGTCGTGTGGCAAATAAAATTATCTATCTATCTCATAGGAATCCTGAATGTACAATTCAAGAAATCAAGACAATTTCAGGAATCAGGAATATTTATTTCTCATTTCATTTCATGCACCTGCGCACTTGAAATGAATTGAAATATCGTTTCCCCAGCCCACAGCAAAGCAACACAAAGACAAAAACACACCCAAACTACAAGAACACACATATCCAAACTACAAAAAAACTACAAAAGCATATATCCAACATATATATATATAAAAATTCACTGTCCAAGAGCAAACACCAGGATGACTGTCAGATTGCTGGTCTGCATGGGCTAGCAGTTAGCTTAGCCTGCCCCGCTTCCATATCCTGTCAGACTGCCCTCAGTGTTTCCTCCTCAGGCATAGCTCCAAGCAGGGCCGTGGTTTCTGAGCCCACCGGACGCAGCAGACCAAGCTCCCCCCAGCCGATCCAACGCCAGCTCTCCCAGCCAGACACCTTCAACATGACACACCTTCCTGCACTCTACACGACGACACCAAAAACAGAGTCGACACCAGACGAGGCCGCTGCCAGACCACTCTCGGTGTTATCGGAACTGCCGGTTTGCATGGGCTAGCAATTAGCTTAGCCTGCTCCGCTTCCACGTCCCATCAGACCGCCCCTGGTGCTACCTCCTTGGGCACAACTCCGGTCAGGGCCGTGGTCCCTGAGCCCACAGGACTCAGCAGACCCAGCTTTCCCTGCCAATCCAGCACCAGCCCTCCCAGCCATCAAACGAAGACAAAACAAACTTAGACGCAGACGTGGACAAAGACACCGCATGGACGGTATTGGGTGAGGCCGCCACAAATGCAACTTCGCACCGCCATCTTCCCACACCAGTACTGGGTGACGCTGCTGCAAACGTAAATTCGCACCACCATCTTCCCACACTGGAGGTCAGTTTACTTCTTCTTCTTTCAGCTTGTTCTCCGTTTTTCAAGGGTTGCCACAGGGGATTTTATAGTTTTCCACCGGTACCATGTGAGGGCACAGCACCAATGGGCAACACGGTGGCCCAGTGGTTAGCGCTGTTGCCTCACAGCAACAAGGTCCTGGGTTCGAACCCCGGGGTTGTCCAACCTTGGGGGTCCTCCCAGGTCGTCCTCTGTGTGGAGTTTGCATGTTCTCCCTGTGTCTGCAGTGGGTTTTCTCCAGGTGCTCCGGTTTCCCCAACCATCAAAAAGACTGCATGTTAGAGTTAATACTCCTGTCTGTGCCCCTGACCAAGGCAATGGAAAGAAAAACTGGAGTTGGTCCCCGGGTGCTGCATGGTGGCTGCCCACTGCTCCTAGCTACACAGCTAGGACGGGGTGAATGCAGAGAAAGAATTTCCCCAAGGGGTTTAAATAAAGTAGTCAAAAAAAATGGTGGCTATTGTTAACCTGGGCCTCGTCCAATCCTGTATGGTTGTGTCAATCCGCATACTGATTTAGCAAAATTCTACATCGAATGACCTTCCTGATACAGCCACTAACCCTATGGATCTGGGGGGGACAGGTAAAGCACTGGATGCCATTCCAGTATTCATGGACGCGCACCCATGCCTGTCGCATTAAAGACATTTCGATTTACTAATTTCGTTAATTGTAGGCTGCAGAATCGACAACCTTTAGTAGACTGGTGTACCTCCTGAAATAGCAGCTTCCCAGGCTGAGTGTGAGATGATGTGACATGGTTGTAGGCCAGGTCAGGAATGCCCATGCAGCCCCAAACACAAGACAGGATGGCATGAATGAATCAATGCGATTTACATGGGACACTGGACACGGTCCACCCACCACCTAGTAAAGTGACTGTCTGTGGGCCTGCAGGAACACCAAGCTATTCTTCTTCACCGCGTACCCTCAACAAACAACTCCTTTGTTCATCAGAAAACATGCACGCATACACGCACAATAAGGCATGCGCAGTGGGAAGGGTTACACATACAAAAGTGTACAGCATGACACGAACAGGGCAAAACGCTAGCCAGTAATACACACCAAACAAATGTAAACCCATGTGCACATGCACTCGGCAGACCGAGAGCTTTTAAGTGACAAACAGCTCAGTGTCTGTCGTTCATTCATTGCCACAGTGTTCACGCATTAGGAGATGGGCTAGGACCATAGGACTGCTCCTATTGACAACAATCTTTCACATGCCACTAAATGACATCACATGCCTACCAACACCAGTGGGTTTTAAGCTGTTACACAACTGTCACGGTGGGCAGGACAGGGAGGAGATGGTAGATTGTGGTTGGAGCTCCCAGCCCCAAAAAACTCACCACACACACACACACACACACACTCCATTGAATCTCAAGAGAATGGTCTAAAATAAACTCAACCAAGCCAAGAGGCCACAAAAAAACACTAGGCAGGAACAAAAGCATTGCTCTTTGGTCTTAGAGGTTCTGAAAGAGTCCTGAGGATCAATCTAAGCACAGAACTGATCTTTGAAATTTCTTCACCTATGACAAAATTCAAGAATTGGCAGAGCGGAAAAATGTTCTGTTCGATTTGAAATAATTTCCGGTGCAAGATGACTAACTTTATTGGGATTTATTGGATTTATATTAGGTTTGGATCCTAAATTATTGTTCACTTTTACTCATCCAGGAGAAATTGATCTTTGCCAGCAGCGTCCTTATTCATACGCCACTGTCACAGGCTCTGTGGATGACAGATGTTCCCACGTCAGAGTAACACTCCAGTTTATTGTTCTGCAGACCCAATCACGCTCGACAAACACAACTATTTCTCTTCAACATTTACAAGTCAAAACAGTCTTGCTGTTGACTCTCCAGTTGACTTTTTAGCATGCTGCTGTGGTACATCTTAATGGTTCCCTGTCCCAGTCTCGTTGCAGGGAGGATACAGACACACGTTAATGACTGATGCCAAACAGCTGTAATATAAGTGTATACACACACACACACACATACACACACACACACACACACACATACACACACACATAAACTTCGTTAAATTAAACACTCAGCGGTAGGGAGTGTGCTCAATGCATAAGGAGCAAAATAACCCAGTGATTCAAGTAAATTCTTTAATGGACAGTACAAGCCTATTTCATGCCATAAGCAATCATCAGCTGTCAATAAAGTCACACGGGAAATAACATAACATATTAACTCCCTCGTCATGCGCATCACATGCACAACGTCCAATGGCGAAGGGGGAGGTGCCTAACATTCCTAACAATCAACAAATAATATCGTCCCACAACACAAGAATCATGAACAAATCAAAGACACCTTCATCACAAACAGACACCCCTAACTGCAACTGCCGTGTGAACGACTCATGCCCCCTTGAAAGAAAATGCCAGACGAAAGGAGCCATCTACCAAGCTACGGTGACGAGAAATGAAAACGGCAAAATAGAGACATATGCCGGTCTAACAGAGGGAACATTAAAAAAGAGGTTTATTGCATACACGTGTAGCCTCAGAAACAACCGTTTAAGGAAAGTAACATGTTTAAGCTGTTATATTTGGTCATTGGTGGACAGAAACATGAATTATTCAACCACCTGGAAAAATTCTCTCGAAAAACAAAACATATTCAACCAGTAGTAAAATGTGTAATCTATGTCTAACTGAAAAGTATTTTTTATCATTTGCAAACCAGAAATGTCCACATTGAATAACAGGAATGAATTGGCCAGCAGTTGCAGACATAGATATAAGCATCTCTTTTGTGATCATAAATAAATAATGCCAATAGACAAATACCATTAACCTTGTAGGCAACCCCCCCCTACTGGACGGTTAGCAATCACATGCTTTTGAATGTAGGCACCTCCCCCCTCCACACTGGATGTTGTGCACGTGATGTGCATGATGAGCAGTTAATATGTTATGTTCTTTCCCGTGTAGCTCTATTGACAGCTAATGATTGCTTATGGCATGAAACAAGCTTGTACTGTCCATTAAAGAATTTACTTGAATCACTGGATTTTATATATATATACTACATATACACTCACCGGCCACTTTATTAGGCACACCTCTCCAACTGCTCGTTAACGCAAATTTCTAATCAGCCAATCACATGGCAGCAACTCAATGCATTTAGGCATGTAGACATGGTCAAGACGATCTGCTGCAGTTCAAACCGAGCATCAGAATGGGGAAGAAAGGTGATTTAAGTGACTTTGAACGTGGCATGGTTGTTGGTGCCAGACGGGCTGGTCTGAGTATTTCAGAAACTGCTGATCTACTGGGATTTTCACGCACAACCATCTCTAGGGTTTACAGAGAATGGTCCGAAAAAGAGAAAATATCCAGTGAGCGGCAGTTCTGTGGGCAAAAATGCCTTGTTGATGCCAGAGGTCAGAGGAGAATGGCCAGACTGGTTCGAGCTGATAGAAAGGCAACAGTAACTCAAATAACCACTCATTACAACCGAGGTATGCAGAAGAGCATCTCTGAACGCACAACACGTTGAACCTTGAGGCAGATGGGCTACAGCAGCAGAAGACCACACTGGGTGCCACTCCTGTCAGCTAAGAACAGGAAACTGAGGCTACAATTCGCACAGGCTCACCAAAATTGGACAATAGAAGATTGGAAAAACGTTGCCTGGTCTGATGAGTCTCGATTTCTGCTGCGACATTCGGATGGTAGGGTCAGAATTTGGCGTCAACAACATGAAAGCATGGATCCATCCTGCCTTGTATCAACGGTTCTGGCTGGTGGTGGTGGTGGTGTAATGGTGTGGGGGATATTTTCTTGGCACACTTTGGGCCTCTTAGTACCAATTGAGCATCGTGTCAACGCCACAGCCTACCTGAGTATTGTTGCTGACCATGTCCATCCCTTTATGACCACAGTGTTCCCATCTTCTGATGGCTACTTCCAGCAGGATGACGCGCCATGTCATAAAGCTCGAATCATCTCAGACTGGTTTCTTGAACATGACAATGAGTTCACTGTACTCAAATGGCCTCCACAGTCACCAGATCTCAATCCAATAGAGCACCTTTGGGATGTGGTGGACCGGGACATTCGCATCATGGATGTGCAGCCGACAAATCTGCGGCAACTGCGTGATGCTATCATGTCAATATGGACCAAACTCTCTGAGGAATGTTTTCAGTACCTTGTTGAATCTATGCCATGAAGGATTAAGGCAGTTCTGAAGGCAAAAGGGGGTCGAACCCGGTACTAGCAAGGTGTACCCAATAAAGTGGCCAGATAGTGTATATCTTCTGCAGGTGTGTTGCTTATGAGACAGCCACTCCAGAATCTGTCTCCAGTTAACACACAAAAGTACACCCCACGGCCACATATCCCTTCCGCTCAACCTGAGCCAGGTAGACATCCCGCTGACAACCTACTCCCTGGAGAGGAAATCTGCCACCACCATCTGCACAAAACAGCCTCCAGCCCCTGTTCGACATGTCAGTCTAGAGACAGCTAGGCGTGTACAGCAGGGACTCGAGCACACAGCCCCCACCAGCATATCCTGCTCCAGGCTGTCATCTAAGACATCCTGCCACAGGATGTCATGTCACGCTTTCATGTCACGTTTTCATGAGCTCATAAAAAAAAAGAAAAAGAGATGTGCCTAGCCCAACCAGGAGATCATCAACCCTGGGCACTGGGTAAGCATCAAACTCGGGCACAATAGTCCACAGCAAACTGCATGGCCTTCAGCATATCCTTCAATTCTGCTCGCGCCAGCTTACGTTGATGTTCTGGCAAGCAGTACAGCAGCGTGCAAACTATAAAACCAGTGGGTGTGTCCATGTGGTGTTGCATGAGTATCATGCACCCTTGCAGCGGGTAGACCACATCTGCAAGGTGCTGTTTTGGCGCTGTGACGTCGGACTGTTGGGACAATGAGAGGTGGTTAACTGTGGTCAAAACATGCAATCAGTAGGGTTGTATACCTCCGAACCCAACTCGATTCTCTCAATTACTGTCACAGCCAAACAGATGCAGCCTCCCTCGAACCTACAGCTTTCGGGAGGTTGAGGTGATAAACCTTTGTCACTCCATCTCTGTCAGTGTGTATGTAGAACTTCATGAACTCACCATATGACCACTCAGGACCCTTACCACTTGGTAAGTAATTTGGAGTTGGATAAAGGGTCTGAAACTATCTTGTCTCACAGTTCAAATTGCTTTTACTGTGTTCCCCTGTTGTAGAGGCATTCGTTTTCCAGTACCAACTGTCTGTTAGTGGAGTTTTGCTCTAAGAGCAAGAACTTATTGAATTTAATTTTTTACTGGTACTTGAATTATCCCATCTTTTAATCAGGCCCAAAATAACCTAAAGTTTTCTGCCAAAAAAGCAGCGCTAAAGAGAAAATCCTGCGGAGGCCAGGGGAATGTTCTGTGCCGCAATCAATAGAGGGCCATTTGTCACAATTACAACCGTATTTGTGCAAGAACTTAAAGTTCAGGGACTTTAATGTTTTATTACACATCTCGATGAGAACATCTGGTTCAAATGGACAAAATGCCCAGCAACCTGCACAGCTTGTGTGGTGTGCCTGAGGGACCTAATCAGTGAGGATGACTTTCGAGATCCCAACTCAGGAGAGCGCTCAGCGGGGCCTTTGCCACACTCTTTGCAGAAATATTACCCAATGGCATTGCTTCAGGATATGGCGTTGTGTAATCCACCAGGACTAACACAAACTGATATCTTTGTGTGTGACAGTCTACTGCCCCTATAAGTTCACATTCCTCAGAGGACTGTGCAGCAATAACAGCGAACAATATCTACCAAGGGTGTAAAAAAGAAAAAAGGCAGATGTTAGCCAATGTTCCTAGTATCCACTACCTTTCTACTGAATGTGTTTGCTTTGTCTATTTTGATTTGTAGTTTTCCACACTGCTGTACGACGAAGGCCACTCAACACGCAGCTCCTTTAAGATTCAGGACACCAACACTGAGATGCGTGTGGCATTAAGGAGTTTCATCTAGTGCTGCACGATTTGATGCAAAGGTCATTTTGCGATTACTGTGGACAACATTGCGATGTGTGATATAATAAACAAATTTATACATATACAAATCTGTCGCGTTGCCGCGACATGTAGCGACTTCCATTTTGCACGTTTTACACAGTACCTCTTTCTTTATATCGCCATATAACAGAGGTTGAGTTTTTTCTTTTATTTTTTTTATTATTTTTTTTTGCTACCAGTTCATCAGCTTCAACCTGCTCGCTGTCATCGGTGTCCATTTTTTCCTTCTTTCTGGTCTGCACACAGCACACCAGGTAGGCATGTGACCGTATACTACGCACGCTTCACTGCCTAAACGGAGGCTGATTGGTCGTCTCTTAATAACAGGCGTAGATATGCAGACTGCACACAGCCAGACGTTCACGCGCGCACATTGTATTATTTAATTAAATCGCAGCCCTTTTGCGGTTATATAATTAATTGCACAGGCTGACGTCGCCATTGTGATTAGATTAATCGTGCAGCACCACTTCATACTCTAGTGGACTCGAAACTGAGTTCACCCTCGCTTGGGCAACTATAAATCCCTTTAGCTCGCACACATTCAACGATGCAGTACGCACTAAACCAGAAAACAGCAAATTAATTTTTTTATAAAGCTACTTAAGCATGATGTTAAGTAAATTGTAAATCACTCCGTGAACACCCAGTTCAGCAGCTTGTCATGTCTTCCTATAATTTACGAAGGTCCCAAATTTCAGCCCAAGTCAAGTCTAAGCAGCACAGAGGGAAATGCAGAGGCTCTATGGACAGGAGACAAAGCAGCAGGAGCCAGGCCTCCTGCATTCAGGACCACATCCGAAGACAAAACCAAAGCTCCAACAGGACATGCGATACAGCGGAGGAGAGCAACGCTCTGCAAGTGTACAACGCAGGGGAGGCCGTGTCATGGAAGAGTTGAGGGGTCATTTGAAACACTATTCTCTCCCAGGGATACAAGACACAGGGCAGCGAATCCTGTTCCCTTTCCATCTCTGTCACACTGCTTGACAGACACACACACACACACACACACACACACACACACACACACACACACACACACACACACACACACACACACACACACACACACACACACACACACACAGGAAAGCTGCTGGGGTATTAAGTGAATGACTTACTATATCCCCTTTCTCTGAAAGACAATTTTAGCACAGCAACAACAAAGTGGGAAGACAATAGCCCACTGATTATGAAGACAAATACTGTAGATTAGTGTTTCCATTTTAGTGCTATCAGGCTAATACTGACAATGAAAAGCAAGCTCTTATACAGAGGCCTTAATTTATAATGGCACAGATGTATTTATTCAAGTGAGGGATAAAAGACTGTAGAGTTTTATTCTCGATGGCGCTAATCTACATAGTGGGAATAAACAGAAAAAGTGGGAAAAGTAACATTTAAAATTTTAAAATGCATTTTCAATGGACTTAGAGTATTCAACTAAGTCCCTATACTAACGCTAACACTAGTGTATTCTTTGCTACAAGTCACTGTGTGTATGTGTGTGTGTGTGTGTGTGTGTGTGTGTGTGTGTGTGTGTGTGTGTGTGTGTGTCTGTGGGCAGATCTGTCAATGTGCAGCAATGCTAGAAAATGCTCTGAACCCAGGAGCTGGTATCCAACTATACAGGAACAGACAGATCCAAAACTATTTTTATCACATGTACTATAAACTTCTGTTGATTTGTTCTTAGTCATCAAGTGATTTTACACTTTGAGTTTCTTCTTTTACAAAGAAAAAGTGATGCAAGCGGCCCCTGCATCCTGTTGGGAGTTGCACCACTAGCATCCTGTTGGGAGTTGGCAGTCCCTGCACTTGGCTCTTCTGTCTCGGTAACTGCCAGCTGGGCTGTAGGCCAACACTGACAGACAATATCCTTGAGGACTTTATGTCAAACCATCTCACTTGTCAAATCATTGGTAACAGTATTCTCTCTAAGCATGAATAAGCGTTTAAACGTCGTTTCCATAAGTGATCGATGTCTGAACATGTACTATTGCATGAGAGACTCATCTCTGTGGAGGGATGAAAGTAACGACAACCATCAGAATCAGAAACATTTATTTGTCATTTCATTCCATGCACCTGCGCATATGAAATGAAACGAAATATCGTTTCCCACAGTAGTACAACACAAAGACAAAAACACATCACCTAACTACAAGAACACATATATCCAAACTACAAAAAACTACAAAAACACATATCTAACATACCCCCCGCCCAACAAAAAAAACAAAAACAAAAAAAAAACATTTCACTATCCAAGAGAGCAAACGCCAGGATGACTGTCGGATCTGCCGGTCTGCATGAGCCAGCAGCCAGCCCCGTGTCCGCGCCCCACCAGACTGCCCTCGGTGCCCCCTCTCCGGGTGCAGCTCCAGGCAGGGCTGCGATCCCTGGGCCCACCGAGGGCAGCAGACCAGGCTCCCCCAGCCGATCCAGTGCCACCTCTCCCACTCAGACACCCTCAACAGATCTCCCCACACTCCATAAGACGACACCAAAAACACAGTCAAGGCTAGGCAAGGCCGCCACTAGACCGCTCTGGGTGTTATCGGAACTGCCATTCAGCATGGGCTAGCAGTTAGCTTAGCCTGCCCCACTTCCATGTCCTGTCAGACCACACAGGCGCAGTTCCAGGCAGGGCCGTGGTCCCTGGGCCCACAGGACACAGCAGACCAAGCTCTCCCTGCTGATACAGCGCCAACCCTCCCAGCCAGACACCCTCAACACAACTTCCCGCACCTCACATGATGACACCAAAAAACAGTTAACACTAGGCGAGGCCACCGCCAGACCGCTCTCAGTGTTATCAGAATTGCCGGTCTGCAAAGGTTAGCAGTTAGCTTAGCCTACCCTGCTTCTGCGTCTTGTCAGACCGCCCTCGGCGTTTCCTCTTTGGGTGCAATTCCAAGCAGGGCCGTGGTCCCTGGGCCCACAGGACGCAGCAGACCAAGCTCTCCCAGCCATCAAACGAAGACAAAAACTTAGATGTGAACAAAGACACTGCATGGACGGTACTGGGTGAGGCCGCCACAAACGTGAATTTGCACCGCCATCTCCCCACACCGGTACTGGGCGAGGCTGCCGCAAACATGAATTTGCGCCGCCATCTTCCCACACTGGTACCGTCTGAGGCCGGCGCAAACGTGAATTCGCGCCACCATCTTCCCACACCAGAAGCGGAACTAAAAGGTAGATATGAACATTTTTTTATTGAAGCGTTTAAAAGTAAAGAACTTTTGGTGACTTTGGAAACTTAAAGAATTTTGTTCTCAATTTTCCAGCTTCATCTTTGAAGAAATATTGTAAAATTGAGTTTCTGTTTGATGAAAATGGTTATAATTCTTTGACAAAGACTCTCCGGATTGTGGTGTTGGGCAATTATAGTCCGATGAGATCATGTCCATTCACCAAAAGGTTCGAATGTTATCAGTCGATTAAATGGCTGTTATCAGTTGTCATCAGACCATAGATATGAGATAGTATGGGCCTACTCTACCTCCTCATTGGCTCAGTAGGCCATTAGCAGCCTACTGATCTATTAAATCACAGTTTCCTTTTCGACCCACATTCACCAGTTTTAGATTCATGTTCATTTCCGTTAGCTCTACTCTGAGGGACAGGTGGCAGTAAAAACTGATAAAATTGGGGGGGGGGTGAATGCGATGACAACACTTGTGAATCGAAAGCGACAATGATAATGAAACAGTTAAGTGGTTCACTGTCAAATGGATTGATGAATCCAAAGGTGATTCCATTAAAACTACAGATATCTGATGAGAACATTATCATCTTGACAACAGGACATTTTGAACTTCGAAAGAAATTTCACAATCTTACACAGGACAAAAAAAAAAGAAAGTGTGACAACCAAAAAGACTGTCCAAACTAACAGTTCAACCAGGACTACCTCAATATATGAGCATCATCATCAGCAGTAACTCAGGGTCGAGTATGACCGTCCTCCCTCTGGGTCCTTCTGGGTCCTCAGGTGGTCTTAGAGGCCGAACCTGGAGTCGCATAATGGGAGGATGCCTTCGCGTGACAGCTTTTTTCGTGGAGAGGCTGATGCACCTGCAGCCACCACACGGTCCTTGGCAGGGGGTGACCAGAATCCAAATGACATGGAGAACCAAGACGATTGTGGACCACCCACTGTTGCAGCCTTCAACCACCTTCACCGTCGTTGTGACCTGGAGACATCTTCCACCAGTTCCACTGTTGAGATCTTTGTTGGATAGTGCTTCCTCTGGAACCCCCACCTTGACCTGTCCTCCTTGGGTGACCCTAACAGGAGCCAAGCTCCGGATGGCACAGCTCTAGGGATCACTGGTACACGCAAGCTTCTCCACCACATAAGGTGGCGATCCAGCAGAAGAAATATGATATAATATGAGCATATGTACTGGAAGCAATCTGGTGTGCCAAATGTTGTGTTTCCAAGATCTAATTTCACAGTAGTGAGAGACGAGGGGGTGTGCAGTCCAAATCATTCCCATAACAGCTTGCAGAATGACTGTAACCGTACGACTTAATCTGCCATGCATGAGGAGTGCATGACCGACATTGTGTGTACAGTTGATAACAAGTCGTCTGACAGTCAGCCTCAACTTATTAGCTAAGTAGCTGATGGACCCTCTGTCCAATGACAGGATCAGCCTCTCCACATCTTTTCTCTTCTTCAAAAGGGTAGACTTAGATTTTTTTCTTGTTTCTGTTTTTTTTTCTGACTATATCACATTGATCCTTCAGAAAAATTTGAATTCCATCTTCAGATTGGTGGATCTCATTGTCACCATGTTCATTCAGATCATATCCCTGCACAGAGTTCATAGCAAGCGAATTGTGTGTGCATGTGTGTGTTTGAAAGTGTTTCTGATGGTTTCCTGTCAGCACACACCAGCAGATTTTGCAAAACAAAACAAAAAAAACAAAAACAGTCAAATCACAAGCATCCATGCGGTGTTTAGCAGCAATTTTACAGTTTATAAACGATCTCCTGTATAGCATGTATTGGACTTTGCCTTGTTGCATGATGTAGCTCTGTCTGAGTTTACAGCCTATGGATGGCTAGGAGCCATTTAGGTTAATTGATCCAATTAAAAAAGGTGGTTATGCAGTGACAATATAAAACTATATTTTTGCTGCTTATCACTACAGGTAATGACTACTACTGAGCCAAGCTACCAATCTGTAAGACTGTCAGTGCGTGGTGTGGTCGGGGGTGGGGGACTGTGTGTGTGTGTGTTGCCATGGGTAGAGTGAGGAAAAAGTAACAGAGAAAGACAACGATTATGCATTTGCTTTAAGAGATCTTATTCATAATGAAGATCCCATATTGATACCAGTGGTCTATGGCCCAGTCTTCTTGTTCTAGCTTTCAACGGTTTTGCTTTCAGTTGTGTGTGTGTGTGTGTGTGTGTGTGTGTGTGTGTGTGTGTTGTGGGATTAAGAAAGCCCGGGCTGGGCTGGGGTAAAGCGAAGTACACGGTGTAGGAGTGAGAGAGCCTTGATCTGATGCCCTCAAGCCTCATATTTGACACCAGGTGTGTCAGCTGTGCATTTGAGAGGGTGTGTGAGAGAGAGAGAAAGAAACAGACAATACACAACATGTGGGAACACGTAAAGCCCCTAAGAAGTCGAGTTTCACATTTTTTCTTTCCAGTCTTTCACACATCATCTTTGATTGCATGTGTCCCATTCATCCCCGGCCCACTCTGACCATGACTGTCTCACCAAACTCACACCAGCTGCCAAACACAATCCTAAAGGGCATTATTCATAAAAATACATATCGTTAGTGTATTTTTGGACAAAAGCATGCTCTTATCAACACAACAAGCCAGTCTGCAACATCATTTGAGGGTTTCAGTTAACGTATCATAAACGGTATGCTAACCTTTTTTAACCAATATTGTTTTACGTATGAATGTTAACAGTCAATGCAAGTGCCCAAATAAGGATGAGATCCTCTGGAAATTTTACAACTTACCCATTGCATATAGTTTAATCTCCAATGTACATGTTTATATTAACATCTGATCGTGCATGCATATACACTAGGTTCCTTGTACAGGATCAGAGGTTTAAAACTGACTGTGCCAACCCATGCTGCATTATTTTAAGGGGATTTAGTGGCAGAATACCTGAAAGTGAAACGTTTCAGGGCAAACGTGGGTATTTGTTAAGAACTTTCATGTCCTTCTTTGTTTCTTTTGCTGGACGCTGATCATCCTTTAAAGACAGGTGCTGGACTGTTCATCAGGTTTCACATGTATCAGAAAATTGTGTGGACAGGCTGCAGCATTAACGCTTTTTATTTTGCTTTATTCTTTTCATTGCGTTAGTCTACTTGGCAAATGATTGTCTACTCAATATGGCATTGTGGCACGCAGCCCCTCACAGCTTACTGCCGGGTCCATCTCAGCATCTCGCCGGGGACAGACACGTTTTCTGTACCGTTTACTCACCATGCACAGGGTCTGAGCTTCTGAGTGGTCTGTCTGTCTGTCTGTCACACGTGTATGAATGAGCGGTAACACCATCGATCGCTGGCACATACTGTGCAGCAAAATGCCTCAAGCGTTTCGCAACCGACGCTTGAGCTTTTGAGTGCTGTCACCTGTTGGCTTCTTTCCCGCCTCGTAGTCTGATCAAGTGACGCAGACGAGAGGACGAGGACGCTGCAGCGCTTAATTGCATGTTTCGGTCCGGCCGCAGAGACACACAAACACACACGCGCTGCGCCTACCTGTCAATCTGCGCTCCGTCAAACGCTGTCACCTCCCGCGTGTCCGGCTTCACTGCAGCGGCTGGCGCTTTATCGCTTGATCACTTGATCACTGGACCCGAACCGCAGGTGTTCACAGAGCGACGCCTGTGGGGTAATGACGTCCTCAAGTCCTCACTTTACATCGCTAGACTGATTCAACTCGGCCGTTGTCGGAGGTTTGTGATCTAGACTATACTTTGCCTGGTCTGAGTTAAATGTGTGTGTGTGGGGGGGGGGGGTGCGTGCAGGCTGACGTCACCCGTCCATTCCTGGCTGTCTTGGTAGACGCCGGCGCTGTCAACCCACTCTTAAAGAAACATACTGCGATTTTCAACGTGTAAAGTTTCCGGTGTTTCCAGGACCGCGCCGGTATATTTTGCATTATTCCAGTCCACCCAAACTTTTCATGAGTGACCCATTTGTGTGTGTGTGGGGGGGCGTGAAGAGCCGGGGGGGGTTACAGGGTGAGTTGCCGAAGCACCACTGCAGACGTTCCGTTTCCTGGGTACCACCATCGCTCAGGCCCTCAAGTGGGAGCTAAACATAGGCTCCCTCATCAATAAAGCACAGCAGAGGATGTACTTCCTGCGGCAGCTGAATAAATGCAACCTGCCACAGACGATGATGGGGAATTTCTACACCAGAGTCCATCCTTACCCCCTCCATCACCGTTCGGTGCGCTGCTGCCCCCGCCAGGGACCCAGGGAGGGCTGCAGCGCATCATTCACTCGGCGGAGAAGGTGGTCGGTTGCTGCTGTTGTAGCAAGTACCGGGCTTGGTACGGTGCAGGCAGTTATAGTTTGACAGATATCTGAAAACAGTCATGGAATAAAGACGTCAGTCAACCGTGACTTGCTTTCTCAAAGTCTCTCAATGTTATCTTTATTTACAATCATCACCCTGTTTACATGGTCCTCTAAATCACTTGTACTATTGTACATATATTTGTTGTCTGTCTAGACATTTACATTGGCTGCCTTACTTTACATATTCAATTTCTATATAAACACTCCAAATAAACAGGTCAATATCAAAAACATATCTCCATACCCCCCTATCTCTCATCCATATCATCTACTGTCATCGTATCTATAAACATGTGTTTACATTCTGCATCTTAAATGCACTTTCATATACTTTTCATTATCATAGGAAGACCTGTTCACAGTAATGAATGAATACAATCAATAATAATCTTATAAATTTATAATCTACACTTCAAACATGGAAACCGTTTTATAACACTTGAAACTGTTGAGCCAATCAAAACTTAGACTAAAGGGATACGTGGAGCCAGGTACAACTAACGTTACAAGCTAGAGCAAAAATATGAAGTTACACAGCACGGAGAGAATCACGTGACGTTGCCTAGGCAACAACAGAGCTAACGCTTCGCGGCTAGCCAGGTTGCATTAGCCAACGGTAAAAACAAGATAAACCCTATATTCGCCAATTTAATAAAACGAAAAAACACTGTATAAATATCGTATGAAACAATATTAAACAATATATAGTGCTTGTGACACGGTACCCACCTGAAAACAGTCATGGAATAAAGACGTCAGTCAACCGTGACTTGCTTTCTCGAAGTCTCAGTGTTATGAAGAAACCCCGCTCAACACAATATCATCACTCAACCGTGTCACAGCGCCCTCTGCTGTAATGGATTCGCCACTACAGGCAACTAGGATTAAACCATTATGGTTAAATAAACATACAGACAGACTCCACATATAAAATTAAATGATTATAAACAATATATTCTCTCAAACCCCAAGATACCATCATAAATGTGATAACACTTCCAGTGGGCATCACACTGTCTCCCATCTCTCCAGGACCTGCAGGCCTCCAGGACCTTGAGGTGGGCAGGGAAGATCGTTGCCGGCCCTTCCCACCCTGGACACCACCTTTTTCCGACTCTACCCTCTGGCGAGAGGCTGAGGTCCATCAGGACCAAAACCTCAAGCTACAAGAACAGTTTCTTCCCTGTTGCAGTCGGACTATTCAGCAGGTCCCCTGCCCCCCCCCCCCCCCGTGACAGACTTACTTTTTGCTGTTTTTATATTTTTCTTGATCTGTTTTGTGTGTGTGTGTGTGTGTGTGTGTGTGTGTGTGTGTGTGTGTGTGTGTGTAGTCTGTAATACCGAGTTAAATTCCTATTGACATTTTGATTCTGACTGACTCTGATCTGTGGAAACGTTTTGACCCGGGACCCAACAATTACGATTTTTTTTTGGCATTTGAATAACCAATAAATTATCATTATCTGTGACATGAAATGATGATATGACATGAAAAGTGACATGATTTACTATCCTCTGTTTGTTGCTCAGCAATGCAGTATTCCCCTTCTCTGTCACCGGTCATGGCTACTAATGATCAAATCAAAAAGACAAGGCGTGCAAACATGTCACTTTTTTATTTTTGAGAAATTATCTTGATTCCACCCCCCACCCCCACCCCATTCAAAACTTTAGCTGATAAGCCCACATTAAAACGCTCTGCTTTTCTCGATAACATTCCCGATACCATGAAGAATCCATGGACGTATGGATTTCTCTTATAAAACCGTCTTTTTCACGGAGACAGTTGTGTCAAATGATTTCTTTCAAATCCATTAAAATAACATAACTTTGGCAAGGCGATTACTCCATGTTCACTATGCTGCCTGAAACGTAGCAAAACACATTTAAAATATCGACAAAAGGTATAAATATCTTAAAACCTACGATTTGTGGTAAATGAACTGAAAGATGCAAAAACACCGGAACCGCCTTTTAAACCGTCAATTCAATTAACACCGTGCGGTTTAAAGACGTCATTGCACCAACTTTCCTTACACTCTGTGGGACAATCAGGAATTTAGGAAAATCTGCAATGATGGATAGACAACTTGATATCGAATTTAAACTGCACTGATATATCCTGAGGGCTGTGTGTAAAGGGGAAATGGGCTTTTCCCATCATTATTCATAATATTTAGGGGCTAAAAATTGCTGGCATGATAACCTCTCTGGTATTATAAAACAAACATCGGTGCAGCAGTCCACAAAGCAACAATGGCCTGATACATTTAAAAAAATGTCTTTCTAAAGAGATGATAAAAAACTATTTTTGTTTTTTGACTGATCAATACTTTGATCTTTAGTTTAATTGTTATAAAAGGGACTTCTACATTGTCGCTATACTTGTGATTTGTAACTAGACCTAGGATTTAAAACTCAATATCAACACTGGTTACCAGGTAATGATTTATTGCAGAAAAAAAAATATCGGACAAGCAAGCTTGTATACAGTCTCAGGGGAAAAAAAGCACATTCAATTGCCAGCAATAAAATCTAAAACACAGATACCCACAACGTCGCATAATAACGGACTGCCCCCCGTGTGGTACAATGTAGATCACAGATCGATCAGCCTTCGCCAACTTCTTAACAAAGAGTGTTTTCATTTCTTTTGAGTTCTCATTTGGTTTCCAATAGTTTGGACATACATCAGTCAACAAGTATTCTTAGAAATTTGAAATTGTCTTGATTTTATAATGACATTTTCAGTCAAATTATTACACTGCAGCGCATGTTGGGGTGCATTTAAAATAAGTTTTTCTTTTTTTACTAAAAAAAAAGCTTTTTTTTTTTCTCCTTTTAGATCTCAAAAATCAACCTTGCAGATACAATGAGGTAACAGACTGTCAGGTTAGCTGAAATGAGGAGGGCCTCGTTTGAACACTATGAAATCCAATTTGTTACAGGAAACAATTAAAACAATTAGCACATTTCATCATCGCTTTTAAGTTCAACTGAAATATGGCCAACCCAGCTGCAGGGTGGACCTTTACACTTAACAGCTTTTGGTTCTAGCTACAGGCAGAAATATAAACTACCAAAAGCATCAGAAAGTCAAAGAAACATCACAATTTTCAAATAAGTTGATCATCAAAACAGTAACAAAACCCCTAAGATTGACATGAACTATCTGGGAAGGACGCTGTGATGCGGTCGAGAAACAAAAAGGCACTGTTAAATCCCCTTTAACAAAATAACAGACACAATGAAAAGGACAAAAACATTTTTTTCCATTAACCAACACATGTAATGATAAATCAAAACCACTGATCTTTCATGAAAAGGCTGGACCACCCTGCTGTGATCATACTGAATATTTTTGTAAAATTTTTAAAATACCAATTCCAGATGGCCCGATCATTAAATTCAGCTCTGAAGACCTAGCCGAAAAGACAACAGGTTGAAAGCGGTTGATTTAAAAAGAAACGCAAAAGTCAATAAAAAGCTATAATCAGGGAGAGTCATCCAGCTCCTTCATGCCTTGCTGGACACAAGGTCAGAAACATTTTGAGAACTGTGGGACTGCTAGCCAAACACAGTAAGCTGCCCATGCCCTCAGCATACCATACCACTTTACCATAGCGGTGAAGTGGCTGCAATTCCACCACACTCCTTAATCCCCTTCATTTTATTCATTCATTCAATATCCAAGCCGCTTATCCTGAGCAGGGTCGCGGGATGCTGGAGCCTATCCCAGCAGTCATTGGGCAGCAGGCGGGGAGACACCCTGGACCGGCCGCCAGTCCATCACAGGGCTGACATATTCACACCTAGGGACAATTTAGAACGGCCGATTCACCTGACCTGCATGTCTTTGAACTGTTCAAGGAAACCGGAGCACCCGGAGGAAACCCACGCAGACACGGGGAGAACATGCAAACTCCACACAGAGGACGACCCGGGATGACCCCCAAGGTTGGACAACCCCCAGGCTCGAACCCAGGACCTTCTTGCCGTGAGGCGGCCACCTCATTCATTTCATTCATTCATTTCATTTTAGATCATTGTAAATATCTCAAATGTGTGCAGGAGCTGTACGATTCCTTTCTGACCTGGGGAGGGTTCACACAGCTACTTTGTGAGGATGCTAACGTGGAACATCACAGAAAGGGTTGTATATATATAGATGTGCAGAAAGTGTGCACTGTAAAGCAGTGTAGTTTGTATTGATACACACATCTACACAAATGCATGTGCACACATTCACACACGCATGCACACACACACACACATGGACACACACACATGGACACACACACACGCACACACGCACACACACACAGACACAGACACACACACACACACACACACACACACACACACACACACACACACACACACACACGTACTAACATTATGGGAAACACTGTTCCCGATAATAGAAAAAAACATCGATCCCTACAGTGAAATATGGAGGGCACTGCCTCCGATATGGATATACACTGGTAGGCAAAAACTACCTTCTTCTTCACATTATGGAAGACACTGCTCCCGATAATGTTTTATTTTCAGGATGAGAAGTATACGCGCACCAAGGGACCAGTACAGACCGCCAGCCAAAAAGTATCGGTGAATTTAACAACACCCCCCCAATACACATGAGGAGGCATCTATGTTTTTCAAATGTCTCATACTTGGTTGTCGGTTGAACCAACATTGTTGGCCCAATGTCAATATGAAGCAATGGTAAAAAGCCAATCTTGTTATTTTGAAGACGTGGTTTGCCAAGAATTGCCTGATTATACTGTGTGCAGTACTGGCTGTCGGTGGACAGGTAGACTTCTGTTAGCAGATGCTGCTTTTTGTCATTTCGACAGTATAACTGTCATAATTATGGAAGGCACTGCTCCCGATAATTATACATAAAAATAGGCTTAGAAAAAAATTACTATTTATAGTGAACCCTGCCACTGATAAATAAATAAAATAAATAGACGCACGGTTCTAGTTTCAGTGCCATATGGTGAAGACCCCCACCCCACCATTCTTTGAGAGATTTGTTCTTGTCAGCAGATGACCATTTCAGACAACAACAGGTCATTGCAAGTGAATTTAGATAAAAGAATGTTACCTACAATAGGACTGTAATGTCCACTTTTACCTAAAATTAGTTTAGCACTGTACGAAGTGGCGTGAAGGAACAATGGCCGTCTTATTCAGAGGTCCACTTCTAGCTGGGTTCTGTTCAAAATCAGCACCACACCATCTGAAACTATGCTCCAGTACCCGAAGCAACATCTGAATCTCTGACAAGGACATGAACTGCATATTTCAGCACAATATGAAAATGATAGCTACAAGTAAAGCCAGCCCAAGTCTGGACAAAGTATGAAGCAACACCAACGGAAATCAACTGCCGTCCTGTCACTAGTATTCTGATTATAGTAAACCATAAATCGACAAACGTTTAACTGAACCATGCTGCTTCATGTATCTTTTTTTAACATCTGAGCTGGAAAAACACTGTTAATCTGGTTGAGTTGATATTGTGCTGAAAAAGCATCAGTCCAAGCACATAGGACCTAGTTGAAAAAGTTTTAGTAGTACTGTCACAAAGCATGGTTATTTAAAGGTAGTTGTTAGCACCAAACTATTCAAGATGTGGTTTATGAGAGCATCACATTCAAAATTATGATGCTTTTCAAAATGGCAATACTTAATGGCGTCGGGAGCCTTTGTCAAAAATTTACCGAGTTTATATTTAAGGCAGCTGAAAATTGATTTCGGTATCAACATTTGGTTTGTTGGATAATTGCAGAAAGAGGGGGAATTAAGTAGTACATCATTGGAGTGTAGAAAACTAAACATCTCTACTTTGAGAATTTCCTGAAATGGGAAAGAATGCAGTGTTTCAATGCTAACAGTTCATTGGTTTTCACACTGCCAGTTGTGTTAGGTGGGCCAAACCACAGAAAAGGCAGGACTAGGGTGGGCGGGGAGAGAGAGGGCTTTAGATCTCATTATCCAAAGACCAGATGTCCCCTGCCAGTGAGTTGGCACACCCCTGAATGGTCCAGGTCGCCAGGGCGAACTGGTTCCGGAACATGTCAGGGTCAGCTGCAGGGTTGTTGGTGCTGAGGGCTTCCAGGTGGCTGGACAATGCCTTGATGGTGTGGGTGCCCGAACCCACCACGATATGTCGGAAAGGACTCTCTCTGGGAGACACGTATGGCGACAGCAAGTTTCTTTCCACCTGAGCCGAGGGCAAGAGATACAGGAAAACAGCAAGGATAAAACTTTGGAGAGGCAATGGTTTTTAAGAATTCCAAACCAAATACAACAAAATTTGGGTTGACTTAATGAACATTATTCAACTGAGACATCGTCCATCCATCCATTATCCAAACCACTTATCCTGCTCTCAGGATCACGGGGATGCCTGAGCCCATCCCAGCAATCACTGGGCGGCAGGCAGGGAGACACCCAGGACAGGCCACCAGTCAATCACAGGGCTAACACACACATTCACACCCAGTGACAATTTAGTAAGTCCAATTCACCTGACCTACATGTCTTTGGACTGTGGGAGGAAACCGGAACACACGGAGGAAACCCACACAGACACGGGGAGAACATGCAAACTCCACACAGATGATGACCTGAGATGACCCCCATGGTTGGACTACCCCAGGGCTCGAACCCAGGATCTTCTTGCTGTGAGGCGACCGCACTTACCACTGCGCCACCATGCCACCCATACTGAGGCATCATCTCATTATATTTCCCATCTCCTAGTGATTATAGCGTTGGACCTTTTTTGCCAGGTTTGTAAGTAGACAATATCATGGCCACAACACACAAATCCTCCACTGCAACTATCTTACCATCATGATGCGGTCATTGATGATGCGGCACATTTCAATGTCCTCCAGGTTACTGTTCCGGATGTCAGTGGTCAGGCTGCGAGACGCACGACCGTAGGAGCCAATTGCAGAACTTAGCCACTGCATGGTTAGGTCCTGAGGCAACAGCTGGGGCTGCATCTGGAAACACACGTCACCCACAGGGTCTTTTTAGCACTCTGAACACATAAAGCGAGAAAAGACTGTATTTCCTCATGCTACATAGATGTCAGCAACATCATCAGGCCAGCAAATACACAAACTCACTATGTGTTGCCATTAGTTACACAGAAAAACAAATAATTATGAGCTTAGTCTCTAAAAGAGCAAATTACCAGTGACTTTATAAATAATCTATAATTTGTAAGCCATATTCTCCTATGGAGAACTCTGATGTCCCCTCGCCAAGACGAAGAAAACTGAAATCTAAGAGATGAGCAATGCACATTCATTCACCCTCTGAACAGTCTTCACTTTCCGGCTGATCTCAGACACATGACCACGGATGACGCTGTCATACTTTTGCAGGCTCAGCCGCAACAGGTGGTCATGCACAAGCCTGAGGGCGATGTGACCGGCGAACTGAGCCGCTGTCACTGCCAGCCGAGAGGTCATTTGGGACGTGGCTGAGTTCAGTTTTTCCCGAGTGTCCTGCATGGTGCCAAAGTATTGGTAGTCCTACAGAGGGTAAGACACATGTCAGGACTTATTAGCAAACAAATATGCCAGGATAAACTCTGGATAAGCACCGTCATCTCGTTGTGAAGGCTCATTTGAAAAAGTTAGAAGATTCAAATACAGTTGGGACTTTAATTGTTGCAGCGGACAAACTAACTCACCGAACTGGCGGCGAATCTAAATGAGATTGAGGGAATACCAGAGAAGGCCAGGAAAGGATAAGCTGCATCATCCATCCTCAGAGGCTCCATGCTGGAAGATATCGCACACAAAAATTAAGACTCGGTTATGCTTTCTTTCCACCCTATGAGTACAATGCCTTGCTGAAGTTTGAACAACACACAAAAATGACAGCTTGCCTACACAGTCATTTTATTTATTTATTTACTTTTCGGTTGGGGTGTTGGTTAGGAGAGCCTGGATACAGAGGCAAATGTATCACGCCAAATGCATCTGAATAAAATTACAGCCTGTCCACCCACATACCCCACGTCCAACTTACACAGACTTTTCCCAGTTGTTCCCGGAAACCTGAGCGAAGAGAGTCTTGGAGGGGTTGTTGGGGTCCTTCAACTAGGGGGCGAAGAAGAGACAAGAGGACACCATCATAAAAGGGAAATTTAATCACACTTTGTAGGAATTTCATTAAAATTCAAGTTCAAGAACATTATTGTCATTGTGCAAGCGCAACGAAATTGCAATTCAATGCATTTGGCTTTTTGCAACCAAAAGCTGTGAACCACGACTCATTAAACTTTGCCAAGTTTACATCAAGGTAAGTTTGATTCGGTAATAAATAATTAAAATAAAGTGAATGAGTGGATCACTCCAGTAGAGTTTTGAAGCTCAATAATAAAACTTATTGGCACCAAATTCCATGATCAGTTTAGTTGGATCTACACAGCACATTCTCTGTGGCAAGTTGTCACTTCGGAGATGAAAACTTAAAAATGTGGCAGGTGCTTCAGTTACATTAGACAATCATGTAAGGCCAGCACGTCGAAGAAGACCGCGCTACGGAAAACTGCGAACTCGCCTGGTGCAGGTATACAACGGAGCTGTACCAACACCTAAAAAGAAAACTTGCTGGAGCAGTTAGTCAGCGAGCTTCGTTTAATGCAAATTATACGAGTCTGTCTTAATGACAGCTTATATTATTCCACCATCCAAATTGCATGGTGCAATCCAGCAGTAATGAAACATTACTGCCAGAACGGTGGACATAATATTTGTGCATAATATTTTCCCACCAATGGGCTACTTTTTAAACTAAATTGTAAAACAATAATATTCAATCCATTCCATCCATTATCCAAACCGTTTATCCTACAAAGAGCCACAGGGATGCTGGGGCTATCCCAGCAGTCATTGGGCGGCAGGCGGGGAGACACCCTGGCCAGGCCGCCAGTCCATCACAGGGCCAACACACATTCACACTTAGGGACAATTTAGTACAGCCGATTCACCTGACCTACATGTCTTTGGACTGTGGGAGGAAACCAGAGCACCTGGAGGAAACCCATGCGGACACGGGGAGAATATACAAACTCCACATAGAGGACAACCTGGGATGACCCCCAAGGTTGGACTACCCCGGGGCTCGAACCCAGAACCTTCGTGCTGTGAGGCGACCATGCTAATTACTGCGCCACCGTGCCACCCTTCCTTATATCAAATAATTTTATAAAACAATAAAAACAATAATAATTTAGAAAAAAAAATTTTTTTAAAGTAAACAAGGGCCAGCATTTGTCAGTGTACAGTGACACACATACAAAGAGAAAAGGAGAGACAAAGACTAGTAGCTCCAGTTGTCGCCCCAAACTGGCTTTCCTCTCATTCATAGCTCTGTGATGCTGGTTTGTCTTAAGTGGCAAATCACTAGTTTTGTCAGGCAAGCGTACATGTAAAATTAAGTCTCTAAATTGAAAAGTTTTTTTTAAGAAAAGAAAAAAAGAAGACGCTTCTTCACAGACAGAGAATGAGTCAGACTTTGACAGTTAAGCATCAAATTATTCATTAGTTGGAAATGTTACTGAGTAGGGCTGCACCTATCTCCTATAGTATGTCTGTTTCTGTGTGAAGCACATTATGAGCTCAAGTAAAAATTACTTCATTTAAGTAGTTAAGCTGCACTGCGCTGCATAAAAAAGGAATACATGCATGTCTGCATTATAAATGTGTTTTTTTCTTTTTACCAGAAAGTCATTATCTTACAGATTTACCTCCTTCAGGGTACTCTCAATCAGGCTGTACATCAGGGGACTGCCAGCAGCTTTGAACCCTTTCAGACCTGCATGGGAAGGAGCCCGTATTGGAATATTAATTTGTTTATCAAGGTATTTTAGAGCAGTCTTAATTTTAAGTCATCTTTATTCCCCAAGTACATGGTCTAATGAACCAGGTCTTTACTGTATGAGACACTGCAAGTTGGCTAGTAGTGCAAAAAGCAGTGGGTCAGTTTGGCCAGAGTTTCATCACAAAGGATGCCTTACACTTGTTCACTGAGCATACCTGTTACAACACCATCCAAGTTGATGTATGAGAAGGCTTTCATGCTCATAGAGGACAGATAACCCTGGACATTAGAAAAAAGATTTGAGTGGTCAATAATAGAGCACACACACCAACCCGTATATTCATTCAGCTTGCTGATGACCAAAGAAAGGATATGGAAACAAAGGTGGGAATTAAAAAAAAAAAGGTAGTCACGCAGTTCTTACCTCTAACCACTCGGTGGCGCCAACGCTCCCATATTCTCCAGCGCTCCAACTGGCAAACACAATACTCCTCCTTGGTTTGAACCCCGCTGAGAAGGAAGAGACCAATAAGTTTGACAGGAGCTAAAATAGTACCTAAATAATACCTAGCAGTGATGTGCAGTCTGGGGAGGCAGGGTAGGCAGTGCCTCAACCAGGCTGATAAGAAAAAAAAAAAAAGAAATATCATGATAGTTACAAAAACAAATTTTGTTTTTACTTTAATTTGTTAACATTGTTGTAAAAAAATAATAATAATAATAAAAAAAATCATGTAAAACTTGTTGTTTTATCAATAAAAGACATGCCCTATTCAGGATGGCTTGCTCCCAAAGCTAGCATTCGTGAATGCAGGCTGCTGAGGCAGAGTCTGCTTGTGCCTCTCTCTGGCACAAATAAATGTAGTTCACTGCCTACCCAGCCATGGACCTCACTGCACGTTACTGATACCTAGTAAAACACAGACAGCAATACATTGTATTTAACTCATCCAACATATCAGGCAAATGTACAATCTCCTCATCACATCTATCAGGTAGTTGTCTGATGGGTGAGCACGAGTCATTTTCGTTCCAGAAATGCACATTAATCGACAACCACCGTTATCTCTCTCCTTACCGTAACCCCTTCAGGAATAATGCCTAAAATTTAAATCCTTTCGATGTCTTTCTAAAAATGTAAATAAATCCGCCAAAAATGTTTTAGCTATAGCACAGTCTTGGAGGAGGCACTGCCTTGAAAGGAACAAAAGTGCATTGGTGGATGTGAGAATGATATTCATTCACTCAACTTTCTTTTAGTAAAAATATTTTCCTCCATTTCCCATCACATAAAAAAACAAAACAAAAGAAAACAAGAAAAACAGCTTTAATTATACATAATCTGCCGAGCTAGACTCACCATCCTTCACCATGGCGGAGATGGAGCGTGCCAGCTCAATCAGGACACTGGTGCCAACTGTTGATCTGGCAAAGCCTGGGCCCCAGGCATCCCTCTGGGCACCCAGAACCACATAACGATCTGAGGAAAATGTGGATGGGATATTATAGGCGAAATGAGAGGCGTAGAGGTGAGATAAATTAGTGAGTGCACATTATCAAGATCCTACAGGGCAAGATGTATGACTTCTTTTTTTAGTCATCACACTGTGTAAAAGCACTGACTTGTTTTGTTTTTTCGTTGTCAGCTGCCTCTACATAAGGTTTGAGTACAAATCTTTCAAGTACCACATAATGTCAAAAGTTAAGAATACACCAAGTACCACTGAACAGAACAAGACTGCGTTATACCTGAATCTACAAAGCCTTTCAAGACTCCAAAGACATTATGGATTTTTTTCTCGGCCAGTTCATTGTTAACCTCCACGGTGACAATATTCGTCTCATCTCCCAGCTTGCCCATGCCTCCCCACTCACTTGGCATACTCTGACCTCCTAACTGCCTGTAGAGTAAAGAGAATAAAGCATGATTATATTGCATTCCACTAAAGAATTTCAGGGCTACATGTGCTCTTAGTTTAGATTAAATTGTTTTATTAGCCACACGACCAAGGTCGGTGGAATTTATTTTTGGTACATGTTAAACTCTGAAGCACAATTCATCCATGAACAACAGCATACACTCCATATATCATCACCAACAATGCAGTTACACAATAGCAGAAACAAACATATTACGCACAACAATTAGGGGAATGGTAGTATGCATGCCAGTGGTGTGTGAGGAGGGGATTATAGGGGGGAATTCAGAGTCCTGATAGTTAGAGGAAAAATTGTTTGTGAAGCGTTTAGTCTTAGTGGACAGTGACCTGTAGCGCCTCCTTGAGGGAAGGACCTGGAAGAGGTGATGAGCAGGATGTGAGGGGTCGTAGATGATCTTCTTTGCTCGCTTTACAGTCCGGTTAATATGTAGAGATTCAACTGAGGGGAGTGGGTTGCCTATGATTTTGAATGCCTTGTTGACAATCCACTGCAGTTTTTTCCATGTTTGACTGTCTGTGCAGCCATACCTTACTGTCATAGAAGATGTTATGATGGACTCAATAATGGCTGAGTAAAGTAGAACGAGAAGTTGATGCTTGATCTGGTATCTTTTAAGCTGCCTAAGAAAGTAAAGTCGTTGTTGAGCTTTTTCAATGATGTGTTCAGTGTTCATTTTCCACTTCAGGTTATTGCTGATGTACGTTCCGAGGAATTTAAAAGAGTCAGTGGTGGTGATGAGGTCTCCGTTCATTTGTAAGGATCTTTTGGGATTCAGCATGCATCGGAAGGCAATAATGAGTTCCTGGGTTTTGGCTGTATTAAGCAGGAGGCCATTGTTTGTGCACCAAGTGACAGCTTGGTCCACTTCAATGTGGTACTGGGTTTCATCATTGTTGGAGATGAGGCCCACAATGGATGTGTCCTCTGCGTATTTCATTATTTTTACAGAACTGTCCGTGGATGTAAAGTGGGTGGTGTAAAGTGAGAAGAGCCAGGGGAGAGAACACAGCCTTGAGGAGCTCCTGTACTGAGGATAAGAGGGTGTGAGGTTAGGTTATTAACAATCACCCTCTGTGGCCTGTTCCACAGGATGCTCCAAATTTAGTGGCATATGGCTGGGTCAATGTTCATATTCAAGAGTATGATAAAGAGTTTGAGTGGGTTGATGGAGTTGAAGGCGGAACTACAGTCTATGAACAGGATTTGTGTGTAGATGTTTGATGATTCCAGGTGTTGCAGGGGGAATATGCTACCTGCGTCCTCAACAGACCAGCTGGCTTGATAGGCAAATTGATATGGGTCCATCATTGGGGAGGTGCAGGATTTCAAGTATGACAGAATGATACGCTCAAATGCTTTCATGGCCACAGATGTTAGGACAACTGGTCTGAAGTCACTGAGGCAGGTGATCTTTGAGGACTTTGGCACAGGAATGATGGTAGAGATTTTGAATCACTGTAGGACTGTATATTGACTTACTACTACTACAACTTTCGGCTGCTCCTGTTAGGGGTCGCCACAGCGGATCATCGGTTTCCATTTATTCCTGTCCTCTGCATCTTCCTCTGTCACACTAGCCACCTGCATGTTCTCCCTCACCACATCCATAAACCTCCTCTTTGGCCTTCCTCTTTCCTCGCGGCTCCATATTCAGCATCCTTCTCCCAATATACCCAGCATCTCTCCCCCACACACGTCCAAGCCATCTCAAACTTGCCTCTCTTGCTTCGTCTCCAAACTGTCCAACCTGAGCTGTCCCTCTGATATACTCATTCCTAATCCTGTCCTTCTTCGTCACTCCCAATGAAAATTAGCATCGTCAACTCTGCCACCTCCAGCTCCACATCTAGTCTTTTCGTCAGTGCCACTGTCTCCAAATTAAAAAAGGACTGTACATTGACTTAGAGAGGCATTAAATATGGTTGAAAATATTGGGGCCAATAGTGCTGCACAGTGGCTCAAAAAGCAGAACTGATGCCATCTGGCCCTGCTGCTTCCCTAATGTTCAGCTTCTTGAATGTAGCTCTCACCTCATCCTCCTGGATGCAGAAGGGTGGCATTGGAGTGGGAATAGGGGGGGATGGCTGGTGGAATAGGTTTTTCAAACCTTGCATAAAACTCGTTTGATTTATCTGGAAGGTTATGGTCATTATCTGAAGGAGAGCAGGGGCATTTTTTGTAATCTGCTATTTCCTTAACTTTTTTCCACATTGATCTGGAGTTACTGGGAGAGAATTGTTGTTCCAATTTTGTTGCGTAGCTGGACTTTGCTTTTCTTACTACACCATGCAACTTTTACTTGGCGGCTCTGTACTGATCCCTGCTTCCGTTTTTGTGTGCCCAGTTCTTTTCTTTGTGTAACAGGTGTAATTATTTGGAGAACCAGGGTTTCTTATTGCCATACAATGTCCCTGTTTTGGTAGGGATGCACATTTCCTCGCAGAACTTGATGCATGAGGTCACTGTGTCAGTGAGTTCATCGAGAGTCACAAGCTGCACTAAATATATTCCAACTAGGCATTCAAAGCAACCTTGAAGCATTTCAATGGCATCCATGGACCAGGACCTGACAGATTTGGATGTTTTCTTGATGGATTTAAGCTTTTGTTTGTATTTTGGGATGAGGAGTAACAGCATGGTCAGACTTCCCCAGTGGAGCCCTAAGAAATGCACAGTAAGCATTCGAAATTGAGATGTAGCAATGACCAATGTTTTGTTTTCTCTGTTATGGCAAGTAACTTGTTGCTTATAGTTCGTGAGTTTGAGGGACAGGTTTGTATGGTTGAAATCCCCTAACACAATGACAGACATGTCAGAGTTGGAGTTTTCAGAGGAAATAATGTTGTGAGAGTTTGCTAATGGCTATGTTAGCATTAGCTTGTGATGGAATGTAAACACCAACAAATACAAGTGAAGCCAATTCTCCCGGAAGGTAATATGGTGTGCATTTCAAACTAATAAATTCAAAATCAAAATTCAAAAAAATTCAGGATCTTCTGAATACAAGAGAAAGTATAGCTCTAAACTATGCCCAGGTCACAATTTTTTTTAAAACATGAATAAGAAAAAATACATGAATACAGAGGAACAGCAGATATTGACAACCTGTGTACAATCAAAAGCTATTCCAACTCCTTTAAAAGTTTAACACAGAGAAAGCTTTCAAATTATGGTCGATATTTGTCAGGCCTTACCTCAGGATGCTGTCAGCTACGAGTCTTGTGATGGTTTGCGCTGGGATAGAGGGCAGGCCTGAAGACTGTACTGGGGGGAATAGAGTATGGTTGAAGGAAGGAAAGCCTGGGGTGAAGGGATCCCCTGAACCAAGATGGACCTAAGACAGAATGAGCATGGAGTAAGAAACAAAAAGCAACAAGAGAAAGTATTCCATAACTTTTAGCAACGCAAGGAGCTTATGGTGCTTCCTTCTACAAGAAGAAATTCAATTTAATATCTTGCTCGGCAAGAAATGTCTTAGGTGTGGCAAAAAAATAATCCTGTACATGACACAAGCAGACATCCGTCTGTCCGTTACGACTCATTTTCAGCCAAAAACTTTAGTCCAAATATCCAGTAAACTCACATGCCCAAACAGCTCTGTATCCTCTCCAATGGGGTAGTCAACTGAGTCTGGGTAAATCAGCACAGCAGAGGCATTCATTTGTGCAGCATTGGCCACCTGTGAGCACAGAATGACAGGAATATGGAGGGGAACGATTGAGGACACGGAGAATGGAAAAGAACCCTGGCCTGCAGGACAAACTTCACATTTAACAGCACATGAGAAACACATGTCTGTTAATCATTATGAAGAATCTGCAAAATGCTCCATTGTTAATGTTAAAAAAAGAATCTTCACATTGTAACTGAATATCTCACAATTTCTATTCAGAAAGAGGTACTACGTTTTCTCTCCAAAATCTTTTGACTATACATGTGACTATCGGAAAGAAAATCCAATTTACAACCAAAAATACACATCAATTCCACCAAAAGATAGGATGTTTTGGTCAGTCAAAGCCATATCAAGTATGGGTGATGGTAGTCCACTGTGGTTTGAAGTCCTTTTAAGCTTGCTAGCTGTAGTTTCCAGAACAAATGTGCCAAAGGACTCTAAAGAATCTGTACTCGGTGGTGGCATGGCTCAGGAGGCAGAGCGGGTCGTTTGGTAATCATAAGGTGGCTGGTTCAAACCCCGGCTCCTCCAGAGTGTATGTCTAAGTGTCCTTAAGCAAGACACTGAGCCCCTAACTGCTCCTGATGAGCATGTTGGCACTTTGCATGACAGCCTCCGCCGTGAGTGTGTGAATGTGAGGCATACATTGTAAAAGCACTTTGAGTGGTTGGTCGACTAGAAAAGCGCTATCAGTCCATTTACCATTTTACTCTCGAAAATGTATTGGCATGAGAACTGAGGAGAAGCTCAAAAGCAATTACAATGACATCAAAAGGAATGCCAAACCCCCCCCCCCCAAAAAAATAAAAAAATAACCCACCTTCTCCGCGAAGCTGATCTTGCCTGCCCTGACCAGGATGACTCTGCCATTTATGTTGATGTTCTTATCTTGCAGCAGTCTGAAGTCATTCACTTGGCCGTAGTATGCAAAGAGGCATGGACCCTGGGGACAAGATCACATCTGCCATTTTCAACACTGTTGTCTTTAATCCATGGGCTTGAAATTTTGAAAAGCAAAGTTAAGCCTAATACCAATGATAAAAGACAGGATTTTTTGCCTTTGTAGTAAATAATGAACAAAGTGACACTGGTAAAACTTGCATTATATGCAATACAATCTAATGTAACTCAATAAATGTATTGCATGCTCCTTTTTAATCATAATCAGTGTGGTGGATTGATGCTTGCTTCTCTCTTTGTTGCTTATTAGAGGTGAAATAATAACTCCTTCCAACAGACGACCATACACTTTGAGATTTACCGTTACTGTTTTGTTGGCACTGTAGGAGAGGAATCCATTGAAACGATTCTCATTGCCCATAAAGGTGACTTTGTTGGAGCTGGTGGCTGGGAGGACCTGGACCTTTACAAAGTGCTCATCAGTCCAAGTTTTCATGCCGTATTCCTTAAATCTCTTCAACACTTTGTTTGCCAGCACCTCATCATCCGGAGAACCAGCCTGGTGGCTTACACTGGCAAACTCACTAGGGGGGAATGGAAATGCCACATAAGAGAGAAAAACAAGAGCGGACTCAACGTGAAGAACAAAATAGAAAAACGGCAAAAAAAAACATTTCAGAAACGAGAAATGGATACTATGTGCTACTACGTGAGCCACTGCAGTAATTTTGAATAGTGAGGGCTGAAACTGCCTCCCAACACATTCTCCGGGAGCTCTACCTGAAGGTGTCTTCAAAGTCAGAGGATTTGAGATTATCAGCGAGGAGCTTCTTGACATCATCCCATGCCATGAGGGGGGCAGCGCCTGTCTCTTCCTCATTCTGGCTGACGAAGTCATCAATGGGGAGCGTGGTGGCTGCACAACTGGGGGCCAAGTCCTTCTTCCGGTGAACCAGATAACCTATCAGGTAGCCTAGGAGTGGTGGTGATGGAGTGATGGTTTGGATTGGGGGTTAATTATAAGGGAAATTCAGAGACAGGTATGAGGGGTAGGGGGTAGGGGGTATCAAACAAAAGTATTAAGTTACAACCAAAGGCTCAAAGCCAGCACCATTTGGTATGTGACACTATACTATTGTCCTTTCCTGAAAGATGATTGAAACATATGTAAGGACTTGTAAAATATGGTTAGTGCACACTGTAGCGTAATCAAACAAATTAAACTACAGATTTATTTTTAAAAAATACATATATAGTGTGCATTAACAATATTTTACAGGTACTTACACATATCATCCTCATTTCATTCTCCTTTTTCAACACAATAACTTGTTTATTTCCTCCAAAAAAAAGTTCATCAGGAATATTGCAACATCTGTATTCATTTTCAGTATCTGTCAAGTCTGACTAAATATATCAGCTTCTACCAATCCATCCATCCATTCCTTCCTACCGATGATGAAGATGAGGAGGGTGGTGGCTACCATGAAGCAAATGTTCTTGGGGGTGCGACCAGTCTTGCGGACCACATAGGGGTTGTGGCCTGAGTTGTGGTTATGGTGGTCAACCGCTCCGTTCACTCCCGTCTCCTCGTCCATGTCTGAGGACAGCTTCATCTCCACCTGGCTGTTGTCACCTTCCATGTTCTGGGTCAGGTTAAAACGTGTGTAGGAACGTGGCTCCCCATTAAACTGTTAGTAGTGGTAGATAAGACAATGGAGGTGATGTTGGTTACTGTGGGTTAAAAGGTAAATAAACTTCAGATAAAAAGGTACATCAAGAAGATGTGAGACTAATGGTGCCACCCAGGTTTACTGGCCACAAGATGGAGTACCTGACCAATCTGTGGGGTATTTTAGAAGTTTTGGATGGTTTATTAGAGAAATAAGGGAGAAATAGAGTCAGGTGGTTTGGAAAAGATACTGTGCCAAAAGGTGTGTTTTGGAACATGTATAGCTGTTCTTGAGACAACTCAGCATAATACACTGCTCAAAAAAATAAAGGGAACACATAAGCAATGCAATGTAGCTCCAAGTCAATCACACTTTTGAGATATCAACCTGTCCAGTTAGGAAGCAACACTGATTTGTGAATCAATTTCACCTGTTGGTAAATTCTCTAATTTCCACCAGGTGGAAATTAGACAATTTGCAAGACAACCCCTATAAAAGGAATGGATTTGCAGGTGGTGGCCACAGACCATTTGCCTGTCCTCATCTTTTCTGGCCGATCTTTGGTTAGTTTTTCATTTTGCTAGTGCCCTCACCACTAGAGGTGGCATGAGGCGGTATCTGCAACCTTACAGAAGTTGCTCAGGTAGTGCAGCTCATCCAGGATGGCACATCAATGCGTGCTGTGGCAAGAAGATTTGATGTGTCTCCCAGCACAGTGTCCACAGCATGGAGGAGGTACCAGGAGACAGGCCAGTACACCAGGAGACGTGGAGGGGGCCGCAGGAGGACAACAACCCCGCAGCAGGACCGCTATCTGGTCCTTTGTGCAAGGAGGAACAGGAGGAGCACTGCCGGAGCCCTACAAAACGACCTTCAACAGGCCACTAATGTGCAGGTTTCTGCTCAAACAGTGAGAAACAGAATGCATGAGGATGGTATGAGGGCCCGACGTCCACAATTGGGGCCTGTGCTCACAGCCCACACAATGCAGCCCGATTGACCTTTGCCAGAGAACATCTTGGTTGGCAGATTCGCCATTGGCGCCCTGTGCTCTTCACAGATGAGAGCAGGTTCACACTGAACACATGTGACAGACATGAGAGAGTCTGGAGACGCTGTGGAGAACGTTTTGCTGCCTGCAACATCCTCCAGCATGACCGGTTTGGCGGTGGTTCAGTGATGGTCTGGGGAGGCATATCCTTGGAGGGCCGCACAGACCTCTACGTGCTAGCCAGCGGTACCATGACTGCCATTAGGTACCGGGATGAGATCCTCAGACCAATTGTCAGACCATATGCTGGTGCAGTGGGCCCTGGGTTCCTGCTCATGCATGACAATGCTCGTCCTCATGTAGCCAGAGTGTGTCAGCAGTTCCTGTATGTCGAGGGCATTGATGTTATGGACTGGCCTGCACGTTCCCCAGACCTGAATCCAATCGAGCACCTCTGGGACATCATGTCTCGTACCATCCGCCAACGCGATGTCGCACCACAGACTGTCCAGGAGTTGACCGATGCCCTGATCCAGGTCTGGGAGGAGATCCCTCAGGAGACCATCCGTCGTCTCATCAGGAGCATGCCCAGACGTTGTAGGGAGTGCATACAGGCACGTGGAGGCCACACACACTACTGAGCCTCATTTTGAATCGTCTTGAAGAATTTCCACAGAAGTTGGATCAGCCTATGTTCTCATTTTCCACTTTGATTTTGAGTATGATTCTGAATCCAGACCTTAATGGGCTAATGATTTTGATTTCCATTGATCATTCTTAGGTTATTTTGCTCTAAACACATTCCTCTGTCTAATAAATAAAGATTTTCAGCTGAAATATTTCATTCATCAAGGTCTATATTGTGTTTTTAGGTGTTCCCTTTATTTTTTTGAGCAGTGTATGTTAATGTGCAACAGATGGGATGACCTTCCAAAATTGAAAGCAAACACTGGGGGGGAAAGCCCTCTGATCGCCACTCATTATTTAATTAAGTCTCATCTCACCAACATTAAAAGGTCATTCTATTCTATGAGGAACAAGGTCCAAATACAAACTATAAACAACACGATGAGTGGAAAGACTGTAAGCCACTTGCTTGAATCCTTGTCTCCATCAGCCAGATGCATCTCTGTCAATCCTTCAATTACTGAAAGGCTCATGTCTAAGTTTACCATTTTTAAGGTGTTTATGTAGATACTCACTATTTTGGAAATCGTTGACCTTGCCTGGTCCATTGTTGCTTCAGAGGAGTCTAAAAAGAAAAGCAAAAAAAGAAAATATTAGCCTCATTTGATCAAGGCAAAACCCCTGACTGCTTCTGCCTGCCAGTGACACTTTGCAATTCAAAACCTCATGGTATGAGTTTTTATTCGTGTTGTTGCGTTAATGTTTCATTTCTAGGAATAATGGGGCAGTCCAAAATGCATTTCCCACCCCTTCTCCAAACATCCATCAGGTTTCCTATGGTGCTATCAAGAAAGGCTGCACTGTTTCCAGGCACAAAAAACCAGTGTGTCTGCCATTCAGTCCACCACCATAGGAACATAATGACCAAAAAAGAAAAAAAAGAACAAAAGGCTTCCCACATGCTTTAATATGGTGGATAAGCCAAACAAAATAAAGTTCCAATTACATAAAGACACTAGGACTGAAATGTTAGACTGCTGTATATTTTCTTGAATTACAAAATGCCTGTCTGGTGTAATGCGAGCTTGCACATTTGATCTTTCTGTGCAGAGGTGCCTGCTGTGTGAGATGCTTCCCCTCCTAAAGCCTTTCAGGTCAGGCTCAACTGGACTAGACAGGTGCATGTGACAACACCTGAAACCGGAGGCAGCCAATACAAAGGACTGAGGGCGCTTTCACACCTATAGTTCGGTAGTCTCAGTCCAGTTCAGGGGTGAAGTTGATGCTTTGTTGCATTTTTCATTTGGTTCGGTTAGCGTTGACACTGGACTTTGTTAGGCGAATGAAACATTGCAAAAACGCCTCGCGATCGAGCAGGTCGCTCGTCTACTGGACAGAAAATCCGATGTTAACTCAACAAAATGCTTCCTGGTTTTTGGATGAAATATGTGTATTGTTGACGAAGCTTCTTGACTTTTATGCGACACTGACCTACTGTGCGACAGGGCCCCCTTTCAAACATTCTGTAATAATTTACATAATTCTAACACTTCACTTTAGTGAGAAAGCATCAAACTGTGCATCCGCATTACTCAAAATGGTTGACAGAGAGAGAAGTAAAACCCAAAAGCTATGCCCTCTCTTTTAAAAGAAAAGCCAAATATATAAATAAGGCTGAGCAGGGGGACCTCTAATGTGCAGACTGCATTATCTTAACAAAAATAAGTGCTTTATCAGGCCACGAAATTAAATTTTTTGTTTAATTCTGTACATGATTGTGAGGTTTGCCTCCAGCTTCTTGTGGCCTTTGTCTGATTTTTTTTTTTTCAAGCCATGTCACGTTCATGGTGGAGGGATTTTGTCTGGGGGGGGAACTAGTTTGGCTCACAAAATTTTAGGCTTGATGTTTTTAGAGAACATTAACGTCTCCACATTCACTGAAAGAAATGTTGATATACGTAGGCTACTGTTTCATACAGGGGAACGTCAGCATAATCCCAACTCTCTTTTCTTTTATTTTAAATTGCTACACGTATGAATTATAAACCATAACCATTATAGTTTGAATGACAGACCATAAAAGAATAAGGGGAACCCAAGTGTAGTGCAGTGACATGTTTTCTTACACCTCTCTAAGCCCAAAGATGTTATAGATGGACAGGCTGGGTAAGCACGGGGCATTTCTGAGATTTGTAAATGTTTGTCATCTCAAAGGCTCTCAGAAACCATGGATTTAGAAGACATTTTTGGCTCGTGAAATAATCAACTTTCACCGGTTGGTCACTCTTTGTTGGCCTGGAGAGGTGGCACTGCACTGTGGCATTGCTTCACATAAGCCATTTTAGGTGCGCTCTCAACTACCTCAGCTATAACTTGCAGCAGTAGCCTGCTTAGAGTAAATTCAACTAAACCTTCTACAGTTTACACTTGACTAGGAAGCTGATTATCATGCACTTCTTCCACAATCTACACAGGTATTTTTCTCCATTAATGTTGTTTGGACTTCAAATGTGACTTTGAGAATATTTCACAGCAATGACTGTTTTCCCTGCTTGATATAATTTCTGTATATATTTTAGAACACCCCCCCGACCCACCAACAGCTGTTGATTAAGGTTTAAGATTTTAGTGAATTTTTTTTTTGTTAATCTTCAATGGGGAGTATCTTTTTTTTAAGGGTTTCACTTCGAGACCACCCCTAAACCTTCCACTCCCACATTCATTCCATGGCCAATCTCTCCTAGAAAATGCCCCACAATAATCCTATTCGCCCAAACGAGAGTAATTCGGTCTTTAAAGACCTGTGCATTCCACTCCTTCGCAAATAACCCACACAAATGACCTTGTGACTATGAAACCCTTCAATAATGACTTTCCATGAGGATTAAGCCATTTTACACAAACCCAGCTAGAACCTCTCAAACTTTGTAATGAACAGTTTTACTACAACTCAACCAAACATTTCTCGTAATGTCTTAACTTTTCAAACAACGCAAATAAATCTCTTCAAACAACCCGGCTCTTATCCACTTCTTAAGTAGGCTAATTCTACTTCTTCTTCTTCTTTCGGCTTGTTCCCTGTTTCCCAGGGGTCGCCACAGCGGAATGGACAGTTTCCATCGGTACCCTGTGAGGGCACATCACCGATGGCGGTCTTGTCAATCCGCATAATGATCTGGCAAAATTTTACGTCGGATGCCCTTCCTGACACAACCACTAACCCTATGGACGGGGGCACAGGTAAAGCGCTGGATGCCATCCCAGTATTCATGGACCTCCGCTTAGTAATGGGCTTAAATTCAGCGGGTTGTCTCGTCTGATCTGAGGTCATAGTCCAATCATGGATGGCGTGCGTGCGAGGCTGACGGGCTGACGCACATCTCATGGCAGCTGCCTTTGCTCTTTGCGCGCCTCGGAGACACCGACAGCAGCTCTCTCAGCGCTCACGGAAACCCCGACAGCAGCTCTCTCAGCGCTCACGGAAACTCCGACCCGCACGCGTAAAAGAAGAAAAAAGTAACCATCGGGTACCCGGAGGTGCACGGAGGGGACGTCAGGGCGAGCCGCCCCGCACCGCGCTTTGTTTCATGGTTCCCCGAGTAGCACCGGAGATGGGGGACCCCACCGCGCAGCCGACGTCGCCCAGAGTCATGTCGTTGTTGCCGCCCTTGGGTGAACTCCGCAAGACCGAAGGAAGCGGCCACCCGAACGCCGGCAAAGCCGGCCGGTGGAGGCCCTCCGAAAGCGGGTTAAGTCAGCCCATCGATCAAAGTAGGCTAATTCTACTGCTATTAAAAATTAACTTATCATGTCACATCTTTAAATCCTCAAGAGTAAAATAACTACCAATCGCTAGAACTTTGTACAGAGTGAATCAGTCTCCTCTCTGTAGGAGTCCTGCTGAGTTTACTGTCTGAGCTACTGAACTGAAAGCTACTGCACTGAACACTACTGAAAGAGGAAAGAAGAAGAAAGAAGTAGAAGACAAAGAAAGAAAAAGGAAGAAGAAGAAGCAGAAGAAGAGAAAAAAAGCTCCTTTATTTGACATTGTATTCTTACAATGAATTTGTCTTCTGCATTTAACCTATTGTATAGGAGGCAGCTGCAGCGCCCGGGGACCAACTCCAGTTCTTTCCATTGCCTTGGTCAGGCGCACAGGCAGAAATTAAGGATAACCTCTTTAAAATATAAAAATCACACAAACAGACATTACTAAGGTTGAACTGCTAAATTAGATAATCGGTATTGCTTATAAACCTACAGCAGAAAAAAATGAAACCTCCCTACTGTCCTCAAGGGTCAGTAGGGAGGCAGACCTGACCTGCTTTAAAAGGCTCCAGCAAGGCCTCACCGACCTTCATGAGCAGACTTCCTTAACAGCACAATAAAAACCTGGCACAGGAAATTTTACTTCTTTTAATAAGAAAATTTAAATCAAAACGGTAGTTTTTAAGACTATAGCAATGGACCTGTGAGGGTGCTGATGGAGGAACTCAACCATTTAATAACTCTGCTCGTAAGATTTTTGCTATTCTGAGCCATTCGTGGCTATATATAGAGGCACTGGCCTCAGTTAGCCATATAGTCTCCCCTGACTTCTCTGACCTTGGGGCGTGCCAGTTGTAGCTTAGCTAAAACATCGCTCGTTATCCTCTGCAGGAAGGATCAGAGATGATTATACCAAACCAAAATACCACTAGGTGATTTCTCAATCATCACAAATTAAATGGATTAGATCAACTTGTCTCTGTGATAGACTGGTGACCTCTCCAAAGTGTCTCTCTGCCTTCCTCCTTGTTCCTACTAGAATGCGCTCAAGCCTCCTTCCTTCAACCTTGGATTAAGTAGGTACAGACAATGTATGGATGGATAGACGTATGGGACAATGAATGATATAATGAGTGAAAGTCAACTAGTTTTGCATTTTGTGTGAACCAAGTATATAGGGCTATTGTTGATAGCGATGGGTACCGAAACCTGGTATTAAATTATTAAAGACCGTAGTATTGATAAACTCCAACCTTAACAGTTCTGCTTTTGGTAATGGAGAGATTAAGAAAATAAATTTCCTATTTATTCAGGCTACATAAACATTATCTTGCACCTTTTATCTCACCAGATTAAGATTAAGACACTTGTCTCTGATGCAGTTTCACTATTTCCAATCCAGAGGAAGCGGCTCTCTCAGAACCTGTCATATGTGCGAGCCAAGGGGCGGGCCCAGCCCCAGCTCTCTGCCACACACACACACACACACACACACACACACACACACACACACACACACACACACACACACACACACACACACACACACACACACACAGCCTGCTTTTAAGTGACAATGGTGGAGAGAGAACTGAAAACAGTCTGGTTATATGTCACGAGAGCCAATGCTGACGATGCTCGTTGCCACAAGTGTAACAAGTCTTGCATGCAAGGGCGGAAACACAAGTAACCTTTGGAAACATCCAGCGAAAGTGCATCAAATACAGGTGGAGAAATGCACAGTTTTCGCCTGCCTAGCTCGTAGCTCATCTCTCCTTGTCCCATCCACCTCAGGTATGTTATGTATGCTAGCAGCCTATAGAGCCCACACAGAGTTAACTACATTATACAAACACGGTTAATGATTAAAAGTAACACTCTGTCCAGACATGAGAAAATAAAGCAATGTTCATTCTGTTAATTTGTTTTGGGGTTTTTTTTTCTCTTAAAAAAATAATAAAAAGAACCAATAAGAGTACCGTTAAAGTACCAGATCGATAAGCAGTATCGTTAGGAGCAGTAGTACAGTTAAAATCTTAACGATACCCATCCCTAATTGTAGGCCTCAAACTCACTGCCAATGAAAGGTTTAAGAGAGCCTACAAGAGTTGACTGGAAAAGACTGTTAAAATGAGGTTTCAACCGGGCACGGCTGCTTGAGAACACCAAACTCTTTTATACCACCAAACTCTTACATACCACACGTACCTAGCCTTGGCACCTTTAATACTTTAATAAGATTAGCAAGTCTCAGTGTGAGAAATGTATGGGTTTGTGCTCCAAAATGTGATTTCATTAAACACACAAGAGGAATTACATACATACACACATAGATACATACATACATACATACATACATACATACATACATACATACATACATACATACATACATACATACATACATACATACACACACACTATCGTAAAATCTTGCTTACAAGTAGCGTTGAAGTGCTATGTCCTGTATCGCTTTGGAATTGTTTTCAGAGACGCGTGTGCTGAGAAGATAGCGGGGGGAACTTGTGGCACACCCTGCCTGGAAGAACATTCACACACGCATGGCGGATATTAGACAATCAGATGTAATGAGGACAGGACGGCATGGTCCCCTGAGCTTTGAACAAGCCACTGATGAGTGGACTATGCCTGCCAGTGACAATACACTGAGTCCTTGTAGCAGAGACCATTCGGCTTGCTGTGTCCCACTGTCATCAGGAACAGTAGCCTGCAGAATACTACTACATAACAGGAGGATCCTGATAGCCCAAGAGAGAGCATGTCAACCTATGGAAAGAAGTGTTGCAATACCGGCCAACTGCTCTCCATTAACCCTGCAAAGTGATAGAAGGCTGCAATAGCTGTTGGTAAATTCCACCTTTTCTTTTCTCTGGTTACTGGGGTCATGTAAACTGCAAGCTGGTAGGAGCCACATCAATTCAAAGCTGTCTCAATAAATGGGGCTCCTGGAGTATCTTCCTCAAAATGTGGCTCAACGAACACCCTTGAAAGAGTGCCAACAATCATGTAACAGCCTCAATTATTCTTCCCTTTTGTTAAAGAGAAGAAGTGATGGTGCTGGAGTAGTCACAGCTAAAGGCTCTGTCCTAGAGCCTTGCCAAATATTCAGCTCATAAATACATGGCAGTTGAAAAAAACATGACTCAAGAAACACCCTTTCCTTTACAACCTTAATGTCAACTACAACATAACAGGTGTGGGCAGCATCACCCACAAGCTTACCGCTCACGTCCTCTTGATTGCTGGCTTGTTGGTTTACCAGTGAATCCCCTACATTACTCTAAAGCTAAAAAACATTACAATAAGCTGTAGGTGACCTGTATTTCAGTAACATCCACCATAACAAAAATACAATAACTCTTCTGTTTAAGACCCAGCCTATAATTGTAAAGGACCCTGGCACCCAGCAGAATCATCCAGTTCTTAACATAGCCTATCATTTATAATTTTTATATGATACAGGGCTGATTAGGACAAAAGACAAATAGGAGAAAAATCTGGAAATGCACCTCTACTTCAATATGAGCATGAAAAATCTAACGTTATATCAACATTGTATAAATCATTATATCAAAATAAAAGTTGAATAATCTTATATTCCCAGAAAATTGTGTTATCTATTCTGATCAAACACACCAAGTGTTATCAAGACATCATCGTATTGACAGAAGAGTCAACTGATATAAATTGATAAGGCAACCCTTTTTTCCTGTTACTATAAGGCGGTGAGAGGCTCTATTAACTTCTCTTTTGGAAACTTCTGCCTATCATGCAGTTATAAAAAACTGAAAATCCCCTTTTAACCAGTATGTTAACATAACTAAAACATTGCACAGTGTACTGTGGGGCAAAAAATTGATGATGATGGCAGTATTTAACATGAGTGATAGACCTCTGTTAAAGTGGAAGTAGACAACTTTTTTTGCTTTAACTTATCATTATGAAGTAAATGTTGACTGCACAGTCTAATGGCTATGGAATGACGACCAATCGGCGTTGGTTCTCCATAAGCCTCACTTTCACTATGCAACTCTGTCTGCCATCAGGCACGATTTTTCCCAGCAAATGGATTTACAGCACAGGAAGTGTGTCAACCCACCAGTAGGCGGCTAGGCAATGGCGGACGGTGGAACAACTGAAGTAACTTTGGAAACTCTACCCGGCAAAAGAAGAAACCCAGTTAACAAAGGAGGCAAAGATTGAGACGCGAGAGAGTGATAGAAGATGAAATAAAGCAAGAGTGAACCACAGAGAGCATTTATTCTATGGAGAGAGCTCCAGGACTTGAGAAAGCCCCAAACCAACATTCAGTTGACATTATTTCTACTTGATCAGTAAGTAACACAACCTGCCTACTTATTAATACTACCGAAGGGCGGCTATTAATACTAAATGCCGGCAGCCAGACCAACATGTACCCTGGCTCTGCCAAATGACAGAGGCTAAGCAAGTTATGGCTAGTACTTGGATGGGGGACTGTAAGGGACCAAGCTAGTAGACAACACAGGGACCTCCCGGGAAAACTGAGTTGCTACCGGAAGTGGTGTTGGTGGGTCAGTAGGGGGCAGTCTTCCCTCTGGTCCTAATAAAACAACAAATATTGAATCCCAACGCTCCAGTACAGTGATGGGGACACTGTGCTGTAGGAGATGCCTTCCCTTGGATGACATGTTAAACTGAGGTCCCGACTCACTGTGGTCATTAAAGATCCCATGGCACTTATCGCAAAGAGTAGTGGGTTCCCCAGTGTCCTGGCAAATTTCCCAACCTGGCTGTCTCCATCTGGCCACCTAATCATCCCCCATGTAATTGGCTCAATGATTCCTCCCTCGCCACCTCAAGATGAAATGTCTTGAGTGTTTTGGTGCAAAATTGCTGCTGTGCATCACCCAGGTGGGTGCTACACATTGGTGGTGGTTGAGGTGAGTTACTCCCTTCAGTGTGAAGCGCTTTGGGGGTCTAGCAAAGCGCTATATGAATGATTATTATTATTAATATTAGTAGTAGTAGTAGTAGTAGTATGTGAGGGGCTTAATCGGCCAATAATATTGAGACACTTTCACATTCACTACTGAAACACTCCTGAATCTCTTGAATATGATTATAAAAATACAAAGTTTAGATACATGTGCAAGTGTTTCACATATACACTCACTGGCCACTTTATTAGGTACACCTTGCTAGTACCGGGTTGGACCCCCTTTTGCCTTCAGAACTGCCTTAATCCTTCGTGGCATAGATTCAACAAGGTACTGGAAACATTCCTCAGAGAGTTTGGTCCATATTGACATTATAGCATCACGCAGTTGCTGCAGATTTGTCGGCTGCACATCCATGATGCGAAGCTCCCGGTCCACCACATCCCAAAGGTGCTCTATTGGATTGAGATCTGGTGACTGTGGAGGCCATTTGAGTACGGTGAACTCATTGTCATGTTCAAGAAACCAGTCTGAGATTATTCGAGCTTTATGACATGGCGCGTTATCCTGCTGGAAGTAGCCATCAGAAGATGGGAACACTGTGGTCATAAAGGGATGGACATGGTCAGCAACAATACTCAGGTAGGCTGTGGCATTGACACGATGCTCAATTGGTACTAAGGGGCCCAAAGTGTGCCAAGAAAATATCCCCTACACCATTACACCACCACCACCAGCCTGAACCGTTGATACAAGGCAGGATGGATCCATGCTTTCATGTTGTTGACGCCAAATTCTGACCCTACCATCCGAATGTCGCAGCAGAAATCGAGACTCATCAGACCAGGCAACGTTTTTCCAATCTTCTATTGTCAATTTTGGTGAGCCTGTGTGAAAATTGTAGCCTCAGTTTCCTGTTCTTAGCTGACAGGAGTGGCACCCGATGTGGTCTTCTGCTGCTGTAGCCCATCTGCCTCAAGGTTTGACGTGTTGTGCATTCAGAGATGCTCTTCTGCATACCTCGGTTGTAATGAGTGGTTATTTGAGTTACTGTTGCCTTTCTATCAGCTCCAACCAGTCTGGCCATTCTCCTCTGACCTCTGGCATCAACAAGGCATTTTCGCCCACAGAACTGCCGCTCACTGGATATTTTCTCTTTTTCGGACCATTCTCTGAAAACCCTAGAGATGGTTGTGCGTGAAAATCCCAGTAGATCAGCAGTTTTTGAAATACTCAGACCAGCCCGTCTGGCACCAACAACCATGCCACGTTCAAAGTCACTTAAATCACCTTTCTTCCCCATTCTGATGCTCGGTTTGAACTGCAGCAGATCTTCTTGACCATGTCTACATGCCTAAATGCATTGAGTTGCTGCCATGTGATTGGCTGATTAGAAATTTGCGTTAACGAGCAGTTGGACAGGTGTGCCTAATAAAGTGGCCGGTGAGTGTATCTGTATGTTTCAAATGTGTATGTACACATTTTTCGGTTATATGTACCGTATGTATGCTCTTATATGTAGATGTGCAAGCGTTTCACGTGTATACATACAAGTAAATGTTGTAGTATGTGTAAGTAATTTCACTAACAATTGTTTTGTTTTATTGTTAAAGATAACTGGGGCACGTCATTTCCTAACTAGTCGAATGCCACAGAAAATGACTTGCTAGCCAGTTTGGCTAGCTAATGTTGATTTGCTATTGTTTGCGCTAACGATCTTGTGGTTCATGCGGGGGACTGCCAATTGTTCCTAGACCCTTTATTCCAAAACCCCAATAGTCCAAAAAAATGTTCCATTGGACCAAAAGCCCAATTGTCTGACACCCCGTTATCCCGAGAAAAAAAAAGCCCCCTGCTCTGAAGGCCCGTTGTTCTGAAAATACACATTCTCCCTGGAGTTTTTTTTTTGCCGTTAATATTTTGTGCAAACTCGAAGATACCGTTCACAATGAACTTGTGAGAATGTCATTTCTGCTTCACCAGAAATATCAAATTTCTTGTATTTATCTCTGGCTAGTTCAGATCAATGATTCGCAATGACATCTGTGATCCGTCAGATTATGTGACCATGCTTTTAAGACACACTATTTCAGACAAGATACGGCAGTCACATCAATGCGGTTAAATTTAGGCATAAAATTAGAAATGATTATCAGGCATTCTGTTGGAGGCAGTTAATTTTTTTGACGTGGGTTTGGTGTGGTTAAGATTTGGAATAGCATCTGGAGGGGACGGCTGAAACAGTGCATTTTAAGGGCAGGGTCACATAATCTGACCGGTGACAGATTTTGGTGTAACACCGTCAGTAACTGAACTAACAATTTCAGCAAGAACGTGTATTTTCGGAACAACAGGCCCTCGGAGCAGTGGGCATTTGTTTTCATGTTAACGGACTGTCGGACAAATGGCCTTTCGGTCCAATGGGACATTTTTCAGACTATTGGGGTTTCGGAATTATGGGCCTTCAGAACAATGGCATGGCACCATTGATGCATTAGTAGCTCAGAGCGACACCAACGGTAGCAGATTATTAGAATTAAAGCGAGTAATGTGGCCCCAACTATTACATTAAACCAACACAGTGTGAATGAGTAGGATGTATGTATAGGAATTTATACTGTAAACTGCCTTATTGGCCAGCAGGGAAGACCAGATCTGAGTATTATAAAACATTGCTTTTTATTATAGAATATTGTCTTTAAAGGCATACTCCAGAGTCACAGAGTTATATATCCATGGTCAGGAGAGGTCAATTAAGCATAAAAAAAAAACACATACCACATGGGATCTAGCCACAAAAAAATTGCCAATACTTCACATCGTCCTGTTCCTTGGGTGTCAGGCTTGGTTATGTGAGTTTTGATGTTTAATTGACCTAGCCTGTCTATGCATGCACGACTCTGTGGTCTATGTATTGTCAGAATTACCACATGCAGCCACTAGAGGCGTGATTCTCAGCTAAATTGTACCTATGCCTTTTATACCTAATTCCTTATTGAAGGTATGTACACAAAGTTGATATCAGTAACACTGGAAGCATCTTCTAGAGGCACCTTCTGTGATTAATTTGACTGTTCAATACATCAATTCAAGACATTAATTTATGAGCAGAACTATGGCAAGTATTGGGCTAACACTCTTTGCCCGCAAGTGAAAATCAGAATGTGGGTGGTGGATATGTGCAGGTGCACAAATGGCTACAGTATAACTGACTGTATGGTTGTAACAGTGATCTAAACAATATTTTACCTGTTGATGTTCGCTTTCAGAAAAAGTTCTTCTGAAAAAGTGTCCCTATTCAAGTCATTTTATCTGAGCTTGGTGAAAAGAGCAACACTAACAAAGTCAACCGGTTCAACGCAAACCGTGCTGCTGTGCTGGATGATGTCATTCAGGCATCAAAAGAATCTCCTATGACCCGACACAGGATTAGTGCGACAACTGAAGAAGCTGTAGATCTTGGTGGTCGGAGAAGAGAGGTTTTTTGACTGCTTACAGACGCTCTTGCACAGTCTGAAATGTTTAAGGGAAGAGAAGGGCACCTCAACTCTGCTCTTGATGTATCAGGTATATCTAGTTTTTGGTTTTCATGAAATAATTATATACCCTGTAAAATTACAGCTCCCACTCCATTGTGTTAACTACATAGTGATTATTAAGACCAACTTTGTCACTTTAACTTGTCTGTTTAGTATTTATGTTATGTCAGTTGTGAAATAGGCTGCCAACGGGGAATTTGGCTTTGAAACTATTGCGTAGCTATGAGAACCTCAGACTGGCAGATTTAGACAGCCTAGATGTGCCACGTCTCTTGTCTCAGGAGCCAGTCTGCTCAAGATGGAGGGCTCTTACCTCGAGTGTTATAGCCAATCAATATCAAGTATAGCTGGCCTTCAGTTTTATATAATTTAATATTGGCAAACGCCCGGTTCACACTTGATGCGGAAGCACCACAAAGCACACAGCCAGTTTCCTTTTGAAGCCCATGTTAACTGATGTGCCCGATCACACCGGCCGCAGCGTGCCTGGGTGCGCCGCAGCCAACTCCTGCTATAAAACAATAGTTTCGGCATCAGGTCTATTTTTTTTATTTTTTCTGCTAGTGAATGTGTCAAGCCGGACAGGAAGTCAGACACATGAACGGGGGGGGGGGGTTTAAAAAACCAATCATAAGCCTATGTTTATGACAAATTTTTTTTTGTTGTCTTTATTTACTTAGTAAGAAACTTTGTTTCATTCATTCAGTGTTCACCCAGATAAAAACTCATTGCTATAGCCCCCCCAAGAAGTGGACAGACATGTACAGTTGTCAGGAACACATTGCCAAACTTGGATTACAGACTAGGACTTTAAGTTATTTCAATAGCAGCAGTTGAAAAGTTATGCATACACTGCCTAAATTCTACCTCTTTTTTCAGCTGTAAGAGAGGACAGATATTTATCGCAGTAGGGGCTATTGCAGTCAGTCTGGTACATGGCGGGCCTTCGCCAAATGTATTTTCCAAAACATTGTTTGACTGCATAGTTCAGGGGCCAGTGAAATCTAGACCAGAACTGGGGGACATTGCAGATTCTGAAAACCATGACAAAAATCGAAAAGATGGGCATCTGGGTAGCGTAGCTGTCTATTCCGTTGCCTACCAACACGGGGATCACCGGTTCGATTCCCTGTGTTACCTCCGGCTTGGTCGGGCGTCCCTACACAACTGGCCATGTCTGTGGGTGGGAAGCCGGATGTGGGTATGTGTCCTGGTCGCTGCACTAGCGCCTCCTCTGATAAGTCGGGGTGTCTGTTCAGGGGAGAGGGGGAACTGGGGGGAATAGCGTGATCTTCCCACGCGCTACATCCCCCTGGCAAAACTCCTCACTGTCAGGTGAAAAGAAACGGCTGGCAACTCAACGTGTATTGGAGGAAGCATGTGGTAGTCTGCAGCCCTCCCCGGATCAGCAGATGGGATGGAGCAGTGACCAGGATGGCTCTGAGGAGTCGGGTAATTGGCCGGGTAAAATTGGGGAATAAAGAGAGAGAGAGAGGACAGATATTTATCGCAGGAGGGGCTACTGCAGTCAGTCTGGTACATGGAGGGCCTTCGCCAAATGTATTTTCCAAAACACTGTTTGACTGCATACTTCAGGGGCCAGAGAAAGCTAGATCAGAACTGAGGGGACATTGCAGATTCTGAAAACCGTGACAAAATTCGAAAAGGTTTGTTGCATTCTTTCTTATCATCGGTTCCCCCCCCCCATATAATTAAATGGATCAGTTTATGTTCATTTCACACTATGGTATTATGTGTCTACCACAAGATATAATTTTGGATGTGACGAAGAAGTGCCCAGGTGATGTATATTGGACACCTAACCCAATTAAAAATAAAATCATGTTACTGGCACATTATCAGCAACTAACATCATAGTTAAAACCAGCTCAAGCAAAGCAGTGAGAAAATTTGAGATTTGAGTTAAAGTAGTTACTGGAATAAATTTTAACTTTAATTTCCATTGCAATGGAATTTGGGTGAAGAAGGCAGCTTTCACTGATAATATCAATGTGCTTGTAGAGATGAGAATGAATAAACGGACACTAGCACTCATCCATAAACACAATAAAATGATTGTTACTGAGTGACCCAAATTGCCTTATTGGTGGGGGACAATAAGTTAACGTTTCTTTTTTAAAATCAATATTAATCTGATTTAAACAAAATAGACTGTTAATTATTCTTAGGTCTCAGAATCCACAAGTCTAGAGGAACTCACCCAGTCAACCGAACCACTCCTCAACTATCTCACCAGTGCAGGCTGTCTGAAGCCACTGAAAAGTGTTGATGACAGGAATAGACTTGTCAAAAGATGTCTTCATGATAATCGAGTTCATGGACCATTTAAATGTAATTAAATTTAAAATCCTTCTGACTGATGTCCAGCACATGAATTTTATTTAATGCCTACCTGATAGTTTGAGGGGTTTTCCATTTTGGTTTTGCAAATTAGCATCATGTTATTTATTCACAGTTGCTCCAGAGCAATACAAAAGCCTAAAGCATATTTAAGACAAATACTCAAACGTTCGTGTTTGTGATAGCACTGTAATAGCACAGCTTTGCGACCTCATGTACTGCAGCCTAGTGAATTTACAATTCAGGATGAATACTGTTGGAAGACTACAATTAACTTCCAGTTGATCAGCTAAAATAAAAACCAAATTTGATTACCGGGGTTCTTTTATACAGGTAAAAGTACACCTCAACAAATGTTTTATGAAATAATAACCGAATATCTTCATTCACTTAGTCCTCTGGGATGTCTTGCTTTCAAAAAAAATGTAAACGAGACAGAAATAATTGATTTCCATCATTAATTAATGGGTCAGTTAACTGTTGAATTTCTTGCATGATACTGTTGCTTACATGAAAACTGTTTTCAGGAACCTCAACATTATTCCTGCTCTCTACTGCAGATAGTGGTTCATCACCATTATCGGTGCCTAAATGTTCATCAATCTGAAACACACCACCTACAGCTGTGTTGTTGCTTCCGACATGTCTGACATGTTGCCACAACTGCAATGGGGTTTGGCCACATTGGGTCAAGAGTCCATGGTTATTCCATTGGCTCCTGAATTCCCTGAGTGCCCTTTGACCCCGAGATAAATAACTGTAATGCAAAAAAAAATAAAGATCACACAGAGTCAAGTATATGGTAAATAAATCAGAGTAGTACGAAATGACTCGATTTGGTTCTGCCCATAGCCTCTCAATTATTTGATAATGTACGCTGTGACCAATGATCATGCTTCTTCTATTCAATCCTCAACAATGCGACATAAATCGAACCACCTCTATATATTCCCTTCCGTGATCACTCCATACTCAAATCAACATTAGCTAGCCAGTTTGGCTAGCAAGTCATTTTCTGTGACATTCAACTAGTTCGGAAATGGTGTGCCCCAATTATCCTTACCAATAAAGAAAAAAACAACTGTTATTGAAATTACTTATACATACTACTGAACTTATCTGTATGCATACATGTGAAATGTTTGTACATCTTCATATAAGAGCATACACATATAACTGAAAACTATATACATACACATTTGAAACATGTACACAGATGTGAAAAAGCATTTCATATGTATGTGTATATGACAGAAGTTGGTTTTTTTTTTTTTTTTTTACCCAGCCACTGAGGATGCACAAGCCAGTGCATTCTAAGTGCCGGTCCCCAAGCCAGGATAAACAGGCAGGGTTGCATCAGGAAGGGAATCCTGCGTAAAATCTTTGCCAAATCAAATATGTGGATTATAAATAAGATTTCCATACCGGATCGGTTGAGGCCCGGGTTACCAACAACCGCCACCCGTACTGTTGGCCAGCAGGGTGCCGGTGGAAACTATGCTACTGTTGGGCGAAGGAAAAGGAGAGGGGGAAGGCATGTCCACAGGCAGCGGGAGAGGAGGAAGGCTAGGAGTGCGGAGGTGAGAGTCGGAACTTTGAATGTTGGCACTATGACTGATAAAGGGGGAGAACTGGCTGATATGATGGAAAGAAGAAAGGTAGGTATACTGTGTGTGCAAGAGACCAGGTGGAAGGGGAGTAAGGCCAGGAGCATCAGAGGTGGGTTCAAACTCTTCTACCATGTTGCGAATGGGAGGATAAATGGGGTAGGGGTAATTCTGAAGGAACACTATGTGAAGAGTGTCAGACAGAATGATGAGTATGAAGCTGGAAATCAAAGGTGTATTGACGAATGTTATCAGCGCATATGCCCTGCAAGTTGGGTGTGAAATGGAAGAGAAAGAAGAATTCTGGGGTGAGTTGGATGAAGTGGTGGAGAGGGTACCCAAGTGGGAAAGAGTGGTGATTGGAGTGGACTTCAATGGGCATGTTGGTGAAGGGAACAGAGGTGATGGGCAGGTATGGTGTCAATGAGAGAAATGTGGAAGGTCAGATGGTGGTGGATTTTGCAAAAAGGATGGAAATGGCTGTTTCAAGGAGAGGGAGAAACACAGGGTGACATATAAGAGTGGAGGAAAGTGTACACAGGTGGACTATATCTTATGTAGAAGGCGCGATCTGAAAGGGATTGGTGACCGCAAGGTTGTGACAGGGGAGAACGTAGTTAGGCAGCATCGGATGGTGGTCTGTAGGATGACTTTGGAGACCAAGAAGAGGAAGAGAGTGAAGGCAGAGCCAAGGACCAAATGGTGGAAGTTGAAGAAGGAAGACTGTTGTGTGGAGTTCAGGGAGGAGTTAAGACAGGCACTGGGTGGTAGTGAAGAGTTGCCGGATGTCTGGGCAACCACTGCAGAAATAGTGAGGGGGACAGCTAGGAAAGTACTTGGTGTGTCATCAGGACAGAGTAAGGAAGACAAGGAGACTTGGTGATGGAATGAGGAAGTACAGCAAATTAAACAGAGGAAGAGGTTGGCAAAGAAGAAGTGGGATAGTCAGAGAGATGAAGAAGGTAGACAGGAGTACAAGGAGATGCAGTGTAAAGTGAAGAGAGAGGTGGCAAAGGCAAAGGCGTATGGTGAGTTGTATTTAGACACTAAGGAAGGAGAAAAGGACTTGTACCGATTGGCTAGACAGAGGGACCGAGCTGGGAAGGATGTGCAGCAGGTTAGGGTGATCAAGGATAGAGATGGAAATGTGCTGACAAGCGAGGAGAGTGTGTTGAGAAGGTGGAAGGAGTACTTAGAGGGGCTGATGAACGAAGAAAACGAGAGAAGATTGGATGACGTAGGGATAGTGAATCAGGAAGTGCAGTGGATTAGCAAGCAGGACATGAGGGCAGCTATGAAGAGGATGAAGAGTGGAAAGGCAGTTGGTCCTGAAGACATACCTGTGGAGGCATGGAGATGTTTAGGAGAGATGGCAGTGGGGTTTTTAACTTGATTGTTTAACACAATCTTGGAAAGTGAGAGGATGCCTGAGAAGTGGAGGAGTATACTGGTACCGATTTTCAAGAATAAGGGTGATGTGCAGAACTGTAGCAACCACAGAGGTATAAAGTTGATCAGCCACAGCATGAAGATATGGGAAAGAGTAATAGAAGCTAGGTTAAGAGGAGAGGTGATGATTAGCGAGCAGCAGTATGGTTTCATGCAACGAAAGAGCACTACAGATGCGATGTTTGCGTTGAGAATATTGACTGAGAAGTATAGAGAAGGCCAAAAGGAGTTACATTGTGTCTTTGTGGATTTAGAGAAAGCATATGACAGGGTGCCGAGAGAGGAGGTGTGGCTTGTATGAGGAAGCCGGGAGTTGCAGAGAAGTATGTAGGAGTGGTGCAGGAAATGTATGAGGGAACTGTGACAGTGGTGAGGTGTGCGGTTGGAATGACAGATGGGTTCAAGGTTGAGGTGGGACTACATCAAGGATCGGCTCTGAGCCCGTTCTTGTTTGCAATGGTGATGGACAGGTTGACGGATGAGATCAGGCAGGAGTCTCCGTGGACTAAGATGTTTGCACATGATATTGTGATCTGTAGCAAGAGTAGGGTGCAAGTTGAGGAGAGCCTGGAGAGGGGGAGGTATGCACTGGAAAGAAGAGGAATGAAAGTCAGTAGGAGCAAGACGGAATACCTATGCATGAATGAGAGGGAGGACAGTGGAATGGTGAGGATTCAAGGAGTAGAGGTGAAGAAGGCATATGAATTTAAATACTTGGGGTCAACTGTCAAAAGTAACGGGGAGTGTAGAAGAGAGGTGAAGAAGAGAGTGCAGGCAGGGTGGAGTGGGTGGAGAAGAGTGTCAGGGGTGATTCGTGACAGAAGGGTACCAGCAAGAGTTAAAGGGAAGGTTTACAAGATGGTTGTGAGACCAGCTATGTTATATGATTTGGAGACAGTGGCACTGACGAAAAGACAGGAGGAGGAGCTGGACGGGGCAGAGTTTAAGATGCTAAGATTTTCATTGGGGGTGATGAAGGATAGGATTAGGAATGAGTACATTAGAGGGACAGCTTGGTTTGGAGACAAACCAAGAGAGGCAAAATTGAGATGCTTGGACATGTGTGGAGGAGAGATGCTGGGTATATTGGGAGAAGGATGCTGAATATGGAGCTGCCAGGGAAGAGGAAAAGAGGAAGGCCAAAGAGGAGGTTTGTGGATGTGGTGAGAGAGGACAAGCAGGTGGCTTGAGAGGAAGATGCAGAGGACAGGAAGAAATGGAAATGGATGATACGCTGTGGCGACCCCTAATGGGAGCAGCCGAAGGTGGTAGTAGTAGTAGTGTATATGACAGAAGTATATATGTATGCATGAGTGTTTCTCATATGTATACGTGTTTCAGAGGAGTACGTATACGATTTTATATACGAGCGTACATAGGTTTGCAGAGTAGGTATGTACACATGAGGGGGTGTCTCCCCGCCTGCCACCCGATGACTGCTGGGATAGGTTCCAGCAGCACACGACCCCAATTTGGAAAAGCGGCTTGGATAATGGATGAATGGATGGACATGAGAGTGTTTCAGTAGTGAATGTGAAGGCATCTCAATATTATTGGCCTATTCGGCCCCTCATATAAACATTCGGTAGTATTAACAAGTATTATTATTATCATACAGTATTAATAGCACCCCTTCGGTAGTATTGATAAATAGACAGGTTGTGTTACTTACTGATCAAGTAGAAATAATGCCAACTGAAAGTCGGTTTGTAACCCTCTCAAGTCCTGGAGCTCTCTCCATCAAATGAATGCCCGTCCGAGGTTCACTCTTGTTTTATCTCGTCTTCTATCAACTCTTCCTCTTCGTCTTCTTTGCCCCTTCTGTCAACTGCGTTCTTTTTCTTTTGCCGGGTAGAGTTTCCAAAGTTACTTCGGTTGTTCCACTGTCTCCCATTGCCTTGCTGGCTACTGGTTGGTTGACGGACTTTCTGTGAGGTAAATCGATTTGCCGGAAAAAAAATCGTGCGCGATGGCAAACAAGAGTTGCATAGTGAAATTGAGGCCTACGGAGAACCAACCCCGATGGGGTAATTATTCTATAGCTATTACATAGTGCAATCAACATTTACTTCACAATGATAAGTTAAAGCAAAAAAAAGTTGTATACTTCCACTTTAAGAGAGGTCTATCACTCATGTTAAATACTGCCATCATCATCATCAATTTTTTGCCCCACAGTACACTGTGCAATGTTTTAGTTATGTTAACATACTGGTTAAAAGGGGATTTTCAGTTTTGTATAACTGCATGATAGGCAGAAGCTTCCAAAAGAGAAGTTAATAGAGCCTCTCACCGCCTTATAGTAACGGGAAAAAAGGGTTGCCTTATCAATTTATATCAGTTGACTCTTCTGTCAATACGATGATGTCTTTTGATAACACTTGGTGTGTTTGGTCAGAATAGATAACATGATTCTTTTCACCTATTTATTTGTCTTCTGTTCCAATCAGCCCTGTATCATATGAAAATTATAAATGATAGGCTTTGTTAAGGACTGGATGACTTTGCTGGGTGCCAGGGTCCTTTACAATTATAGGGTGGGTCTTAAATAGAAGACTTATTGTATTTTTGTTATGGTGTATGTTACTGAAATACAGGTCACCTACAGCTTATTGTAATGTTTTTTAGCTTTAGAGTAATGTAGGGGATTCACTGGTAAACCAACAAGCCAGCAATCAAGAGGAGGTGAGGGGTAAGATTGTGGGTGACCCTGCGCACACCTGTTATGTTGTAGTTGAAATTAAGGTTGTAGCGTAAAGGATGTTTCTTGAGTAATGTTTTTTACTACCAGCTTGCAGTTTACATGACCCCAGTAACCAGAGAAAAGACATTTCAAAGGTGGCATTTACCAACAGCTATTGCAACCTTCTAGCACTTTGTGGTTATATTTAAAAAGACCGACGTGTTTCGACTCAGGTCAGTCTTTGTTTTTAAATAAAGCACATTAAAAAAAACTCAAGTGTGTGATTATGCAATTTTTACATCAGTTTGATGGTGATTTTAAAATATTATTTATTTTAATTAGCACCCTATCCCACAGAAAACACTTTTTTTGTTGTGTATGCATCCCACTTTATAATAATGCATTACTCAATTTCCCCTCAGGGATGAATAAAGTAATCTGATTCTGATCCAAAAGAACTTTGTAGTTTGTTTATTACTTGTTATTGCGTTCGACTGTACCCAGCCTTGGCCAACTCTTCAATTAGTTCAGCATACACCTTGCCCATTCTCGTGCTACTTCCTAGCTTTTCCTGAAACTCAGGAGATGACCCAATGCTCGATGACAAGCACTGGGTCTCATCGGCAGACCACTGCATGCTTTTTTTTTTCCCTGATGATTTCTCACTTGACTCTTTTGTTGCCCTCTCCATCTCCCTTTCCAACCTAGAATATGACACAAATATTAATATGAATATGAACCTAGAATATGACACAACTACATGGATCCCACTTCAGGTCCTACTATTTTTTTGGTTCCAGCTGGGAACCAACTTTTCGGATTCTGAGCCAATTTATTTCTGGGCGAAATGCTCCAAACGGTTGAAAATTAGGTGTGCGAACCAGAACGGAACCAGTTCCATGTTGGTGGAAAAGGGGTATCCTTGTACTTAAAAGAGAAACAGACTAGGTTCTACAAGTCTATAATAATATAGGTATTTCAGGATAGCCAGGATCAATGAAATTAAAACAATTTGTGCAGCAACTTTCAACACTAACCACATTCAACCATCAATCCATGACAAAGCGTGGTGTTAACATCTTATATCATTTTCCCCAGGCGCTGCACAGCAGCTGCCCACTGCTCCTAGCTACACAGCTAGGATGGGTTAAATGCAGAGGAAGAATTTCCCCACGGGGATCAATAAGTAGTCAAATAAAAAATATATACATATTGAAAAGAGTTCAGGTGCATTCTAAGCTTGATATGCAGTAGAGTTCATTTGTTACTTAGTGTAAAATTATTTTACAAAAATGTGGTCCCTTAAGGGGATATTTGACCCTAGCAACAGATGACCTATTGTTATTTATAACACTGTTATAGAGAGGCATAGCCACGTAAAGCTATTGTAAGGTAACATTTCTAATCTTACTGGCCTCTAGCAACAGAACTCCTGCCAGTTAGTTTAATCCTTGTTGGAGATTGAGCAAAAAAGTGCAGAGAGCGAGTGAGTGAGCGAACAGGGAGGAGAAGATGAGAACAAGAGAGGAGAGGGGTCAGGGGTACGTAGGAGTCATTGTGCAGTGGCACATCATGTGAGAGTCACATTGTAAAAAGCCCTACTCGCTCATGGGAAAGTGGGCCTGCAGCAGAACAGTGAGGGGGGCAAGCTCCATTCGCTAGGCCTATAGAGGTATGTCTAAAAAGGCACTGGACTCCATGAGTCACAGACAAGGGGCATGGGACAGTGGCCAATTATAGCGCTCTTTATTCAAAGAGGACTGAATATGGTCCTACTTACTGAATTCACTCAGTCAAGCAATGATACTGAACTAGGGTACCTAAGACAAAATAAGATGTTTATTATTGTTTTTGTTTTTTCAGCAGATATTTTCTAGCATACAGCTCCAGCTCATCACAGATAAAATTCATGACCCACCTCTTGAAGGTGTAGGTGGTGCCACATGGATGGTGAGTGCCTGTATTTCAGATTTCTCCACACAAGTTTTTGAGACACACATTGCTTATTGCCTACGTCAGTAGGGTCAGCATTTAAGGCAATTTGCTTCAGACATAACAGTTTTGCTTTGTGACTGCTGAAGGTTGTTGCTTGGACTGCTATTGGTGCTTTGGACTGCTATTCAAGGACGAAGTGTGACACCACTAGAAAAAGCAAGACTTGTCAGGCTCACCTGGTGCCATCTTGAACGAACAGTGGGGTGAAAACCCTGGTAATGACAAGTTTATAGCCAATGCTACAAAGTATAACGCCTTAGGTCAACTCATCTGTAACCTAATTAAGTTCCTTTGTCTTTTCACCTCAATACGTGACATATAGACGATAGTTATTTTAAATATCAAGTTCCTGGACCTGTAAGTTCATATAGAGTCGTGACCAAACTCAGATGGAAAGAAAATGAATAATAATGACATGCTTTAACAATCGTGCGTTTTTTTGCAGTTTAATGTTTTGTTTGTTTGTTTTTTTTTCTTCAGTAATACAATTATTACCGTTGCAGTGCAGTTTGATCTGCCAAACACCACAACAGACTGATGGGTTATGACGTTGTAAATGTATGACTCCCTATTGCTGGTCAAGGTCAGTAACAGGGAGTATTTGTAATATCTGCCTGTGTTACCCATTGACAAGGTAACCAGCAGGGTGGGCGGGCTAGGAACTGAAATGACCATATAAACGTCAAAAAGCAGCAAGAAACCAACTGGTTTACTAAACGTGACCAGTGGCCGTTGCGATTATGGCGCCATCGTTCGCAGTATACAACGTGCAATCCGATTTACAGTTGTTACAGCCCCTACTTCAAACAGATGAAAGGACGAGTCCCTTTCAGCCATGCGACAGCTAGATTTTAATGGCGTTCACTAGCTTGACAGGACACGCTTCTGCAGCGTGAATCAAACAAGCGTTACACGAGTGAGCGTACTCCAGACTCAATAATGGAAACGCAGCCTGAATAAAATGTGTGCGGCAAACCCACTTGTCCTCAACGGAGGCACTTCCTAAGAAATGATAAGGGCTCAGATCCCTCCACCCAGCCGGTCATTCAGTTGTGTTTCGCTCCATTTAACGACTCAACAACTAGTGCCATTCTAAGCATTGCGACTTCAATCTTTATAATCGTGCGGCACAAATAAAAATACTCACCTTCTCTTCTGTCAGCCCAACGCGTCCAACGTCTTCTGTCGAATTGCCCGACACGAGGTTTCTCTACCTTCCACCCGAAGCCGGCGTCAATGCGACCTTGACTAGGCTTCTATATCGGATTGGACATACGGAAGGTGACGTCAGGAACGCCATTTTACGTCACGTACGCGCCGCTCCGCCGCGTTTAGATCCTGCGCGGTGAGGAGGCCAGCCTTTTTTTTTTCCTGGTTTCTTTATTGCGCGCATGTTCATAGACGGTCAACACACGATACGAGGCGACAATCCTCATAAATGACCGAGCCGAGAGATCATGTTTGCGCGATACGGCGTGGGATTAAATAATGTTGAAATACACACACCCCACTATTTAGACCAGCGCACGACTGTGGTCGCTCACTCAAAGGACGCAAATTTTGTTTTTCAGCAATCCGTCTTTGTAACAAGATATCCAACAATAGACTGCTTCCTTAAATGACCCATATCTTTTAATAGACCAGTGCGTGGTGTGAAATCTAGACCGCCACATTTTGGCCCCTGTAAAGATTTCAGGGGTGTTATTCTGTTTATCTTATTTACTTGCCTGTTTGTTTATTTGGAGACGGCTGGTCAGAGGATGGTTTTCACCCAAAAGAAAATAGCCTTTTTTTTCCTTCTTCTTTTTTCTTTCTTTTTTTTAATTTATTGAAGAACATGCAAAACGTATTCCCAAGCAAACTGTCTTGGCAACATTTGGGGTGAAAAATGTCCGTCCAAAACCATGGAGGTTATACGCAGATGAGAAGGAAAATCTGAAATCGGGGAAGGGAACAGCGATTCATTCTCTCTTTGCACGAGTTTTGCTACAGCTGTGAAAATATAAGCCTTCGGTTCTTGACCAGATTTCCTTTTCTTTTCTTTCTTTCTTTCTTTTTTTTTGGGGTGGGGGTGGGGGGTGTCAAGGGTTTGCTGACTGAGTCACATTCACACGGATTTTCTTCCAACAGACATAAGCTGACTCCTTCCCCCCCACCCCCTCTGCTTCATTATTTTCCATTATTTTAACCTTTATACATCTTCTCACACAGAATAAAGTAAAGTGGTATACGTTTAACTTACAAAGCTACACTTATTAGTAACATGGCAACATCAATACCGTTCAAAGGGGGGAGAATTCAGCACTGTGATTTGGCATGGGCAGTGAAAGAGTGAAGCCGGAGCCAACACCTATAGATTATTTGTTATAAATATTCCTCACTATTTTCTCTCTATTTCTCTTTTCTCTACACTCGGTAGCAAAATAAAGCCTCCCAGTACCCCTGGACTTGGAGAGGAGTTCAGTGTGTATTACCGAATGATAACTAAGCACTTCTATCACACCATGTCATGTTTACTCCAGACCAGATTGAGAAATCCACTGCCTTTGTGATTGGGCATTTGTGGTGGGCAGGAACAAAGCCATAGACAGTGTTGGTAAATTATTAGTGAATATTTTTACACAGACTGTTTATATAAAGTTTGAGAACCCCTTTTTTTTAACAACACTTTGTTTCGAGTAGTGAAGAAATAAGGTCACCAGCAGGTTTAGTAATATCACAACAACTCTTTTGGATGCCCAGTTCTTTACTCCATAGATCCTTTGCTGTCAGTTGTTGCCACTTTGAGATTTGAAACTTGGACATAACAATGAGTGAATAACTCTGCATATTATCACTGTAACCCTTACTGCCAAACACCCAAATCACACCACACTTTATTTTGTCATTGTATTCTTACAATGAATTGTATTCTTACAATGAATTTGTTCTCTGCATTTAACCCAACCGATTGTATAGGAGCTGTGGGCGTCTGCAGCACCCAGGAACCACTCCAGTTCTTATTTCCATTGCCTTGCTCAGGGGCACAGGCAGGAGTATTAACCCTAACATGCATGTCTTTTTGATGGTGGGAGGAAACCGGAGCAGCCAGACATGGGGAGAACATGCAAACTCCACACAGAAAGGACCTGGGATGGCTCGGTGTTCGAACCCAGGACCTTCTTGCTGTGAGGCACCAGTGCTAACCACTGGGCCACTTTGTAAATAAAGAATCACATTTTGTTTTTTATGTATAGCCTTGGCGGCACGGTGGCACAGTGATTAGCACGGTCACCGCAAAGTAAGAAGATCCTGGGTTCGAGCCCTAGGGTAGTCCACCCTTGTGTGGAGTTTGCATGTTTTCCCCATGTCTGCATGGGTTTCCTCTGGGTGCTCCGGTTTCCTCCCACAGTCCAAAGACATGTAGGTCAGGTGAATCGGCCGTACTAAATTGTCCCTAGGTGTGTGTGTGTCGGCCTTGTGTAATGGCCTGGGGCCTGTCCAGGGTATCTCCCCGCCTGCCGCCCAATGTGTGTGTGTGTGTGTGTGTGTGTGTTTGGGCCCTGTGTGATGGCCTGGCGGCCTGTCCAGGGTGTCTCCCTGCCTGCCGCCCAGTGACTGCTGGGATATGCTCCAGCATCCCTGAGAGCAGGGTAAGCATTTTGGATAATGGATGGATGGATGGATGTATAGCCTACATTGTCCCGACAGTCAAACACCATCGAGTCAACTTAGTTTTAGAATGGCGTGTTCAGTACCATGGCCTAACTTGGTTGATGCTGGTTCCAATGCACAAAGTTCAGCGGCTAACCGTTGTTGTAGTTGCATGGCTTCTCAGGTCAAGAATGTAAAATTCCCATAGAGACTGTTGGCAGAGTAGAATTATCCTCTTTTTTATTTCTCCCTGTGTAATAATTAATTGTCATTCCAAAGGCTAGTGTTAGAAGTGTCAAGGAACACGCTATATAGCACCCTTGTTTCAGTGATTTAGTTAAATGTTCAACTGGGACAAAGGTGCTTAAATAGAAATGGAGCGGCCTGGCAGATTTCCACAGCAGGCTACCTGTGGCTTCCCGTCATGGTGCTGTAACAACATACCTACTGTTCAAAACCAACATGGGAAAGGATTTTCTGAGGAAGCAGACTGCAGCTGCTCGTGATTTTCCATGTGTTCAAAATGGCCAGTAACGGAGAGCAACAAATCATTAAACTAACAGGTTAGAAGGCAAGGACGAGTTAGACTGACCATAGAAATGTGCCAACCATCATCATCTCAAAGAGAAAAAAAGAAAAAAGAAAACCAATTAAAATCTCACATCCTTTTCTTACAGGTGAGGGGTACACATTATCCCCCTGTCCAGGATGTCAATGGGTTGACTGTAAACCAGAGCCATAGAGCCAAAACATGTGCATCATCAAAGGCATGATGATTTGTCTTGTGTATTCATCTTCATAGGGTGTTTACCTTTCTTTTCCTCTACCCTTCATAGGGTTTCCAGCTGTCTCACCTCAAGCTAACCACACAGCGCTCAACGAAACTCGCGGTCTCTGCTGGGCTTGATATTGTGAGACAGGGATAACTCCTGTTTCCCATCACGAGGCTTAATCTCACTAAAGTACCCTTTTTCATATCACCAAAAAGAGTTAACATCAAACGTGTTTATTTGGACTTTGCAGGATGGAAACTAAGCAGCGACGATTCTTTGAGAAAAGCAAATAATTGCAGTTTAACAGCAGCCACAGATGAGGAGAAAAACCATCCAAATTTAAAATTGTTGTATTTGTAGTGTGGGATCAGAATAAAAAACAGATGGTATAATCAATTTTGCTTTACAGTAATCAATAGTGATCCCTTTAGTGATATCTTGTTCAAGGAACCTATCCACTTACATCCCAATAACAAGTTTCCCAAATCACAGGAGGAATCGAGATTTGTTTTCTTTCACCTTCTTCCTCTGGTGGTGTTTAGGTTTCCTGTAATGTACAAATGACAATATATGGCTTTACAACATTCAGGCAGTTTATTTTGACACTGTGTTTTGTCATGTGTTTTCTACAGATCTCAGTGCTGGATGTAGAAGAAGCAGTCCAAACCTCTTTCAATGTTGTATTCTGTAAATTGTGTGCACACAACATCCATTGCACGTTGTCCATCTTGGGAGAGAGATCCCTCCTCTGTTGCTCTCTCTGAGGTTTCTTCCTATATTTTCTCCCTGTTAAAGGTTTTTTTTTAAGGGTGCTGTTCCTTATCCAATGTGAGGGTCTAAGCACAGGATGTGGTGTTGCTGTAAAGCCGCCTGAGGCAAATTTATAATTTGTGATATTGGGCTATACAAATAAAATTGACTTCACTTGACTTGACTTGACATGACATCTGCAAGCAAACCCTGTAGAGGTACACTGAAACACACAGGGAGGAAATGGTTAAAAGGAAAATTCATAGGTTGATGTGTTTTAAGAGAAAGTTATGTGAGAGAATTATCTTACCATGAATTACCATTGACAGCCATGATTCAAAAAGTGAGACTTCAATTCAATTTGATGATTTTATTCTTCACATTTTACGTTTACTCATTTTACAGACACTTTTATCCAAAGTGACTTAGAAGAGAGTCAGCAGAGAGCAGACAAATTTGAGTTTTACCAACAGGCATCATAGAGTATTAAATAATCACCATATAATCACCAAGAGTATATACATCAAGTGTGTTTAGTTTAAATGTACCTTGGATCAATAATCAAGAGGCCGTAAATAGGAAAATAAGAATACAAAGTATGTTTACATTGCTTCATATCAGTACATCATCACCACAAGAGGAGGAAATCTCACATGCAGGTAGGAGAAGGCACAATTCCAGACACTGATAATGCTGTGTAAGTAAGTAAAGGTACAATAGTGGTAACCAACAACAATGATAGTATTAGGTGATTCATATTAGCTGGAAAGTGCCACTACTCAGTCAAAGAATCTTGCTTAGAGACCATTTAAGGATTAACGAAGGATTACACGAAAGGTCTATCTTCTCTAAAGAAGCTCTGATGGAAGCAGGGAGATTGATTCACCATTTTGGGGGTAAGTGAGAAAAACGTCTGTACCTGGAGCTTGTTGCGTTAGTAGGGAGTACAGATAGAAGCCTACCAGAGGGAGAATGAAGAGGTTGAGCAGGAGTGTATATTTTAAAATGGGTTTGCAGATAAGTCGCTGTAGTTCCTTGAACTGCCTGGAATGCCAAAAGTAATTGGAACTTTATGCAGGAAGTTAAAAGGAGCTAGTGTAAGGACAAAAAGAGAGCTATGACATGATAGAATCAAGACAGGTAGAAAATCAAGCATGCAGTGTGGTTCTGGATTCTTTGCGTGTCCAGATTGTATGGGCTGGAAGATCTGAGAAGTGCATCACAGTAGTATAATCGACCAATAACTTGAGCCTGGATCAGGAACTTGGTAGCATATTCTGATACGTGTATTTTTTTATGTTATACAAAGCAAAGCAGCAGAAACGGAAACAGAAACAGGACACAGCCATAAAATGGTCAGAGAATTAATGTTTGTTATCATGTCACCCTGAAGTTATTTGCAGAACCAGAGGACATGATTATCTGACCCTCCATGTAGAAGTACCAAGACAGATTGATATGTCTTTGAGGATGGTGGAATTGGCAAGGATGACCAGTAGCTCTGTTTTGGACAAACTGAGCTATGGAGCAAAAGCAGGAGCAACCCTTGTCAACACCTCAGTCTCCTCTGGTGGAAAGGAAAGGTGGCGTCAAGTGAAAGTGACATGGGAATGGTAGGAGAAACCATGAGGTAGTATAGTATATAATGTAAAAAGGAGTGGGCCAAGCACTGAGCCTTGGAGCACACCTGTTGAAAGCTGTCTAGGGTAGGGTCAACAATAAAATCGGGTGATTCACTATGACAGATAGGTCCAGTAGGATGACTACTGAAGACATGCCAGCAGGTTTGGCTTTGAAGAGTGCCTCAGTAACCGCAAGAAGAGCTGTTTCAGTGGACTGACCACTTTTGAAACCAGACTGATGAGGATAAAATAGATTTTTCTGAGAGCAAAAGGGGGTCAGTTGATTGCATGTACTTGAAGCACTACATATAATTATGAAGTTAGTAAGTAAGTAGTTAGGTAAGTAAAGTTTTATTTATAAAGCACTTTTAAAAACACATTTACAAAGTGCTTTACACTCAGGCAGAAAAATACAAGTAAATACATAAAATAAATAGACCAAGCTAAAAACAAATCAGAACAGAAGGCAGGGATTGGGATCTATAAAAACGCTTGCCTAAAAAGATGGGTTTTTAGAAGCCACTTAAAACAGTCCAAAGATTCAGCAAATCTAATGGATTGGGTACAGCAGGACACCAATCCCTTAGATTCAGCAACTCTAATGGATTGGTGTCCGTTAAACTGCAACCATCAGGTCGTCAGTGACTAAACTGGCATCCCCACTTCAATCATTGGGTTGTTGTGAGGAGGTTTTGTGGACACCCAGCAGGACTAAAAACAAAAACCTGTCAAAGGGCGGAGGACTTCCTCTGTGAATCAACGGCCATCCATACCTGGAGAGGAGATAGGGACCACCAGGTACTCCCCCTACTGAAACAGAATGATGACTCAGCCTGTTGAGGCATCAGCTGTGCTCCTACGACCTCCATAGGTTACGCAACTGATGATGATGAGTAATCTATTCATTCATTCATTCATTCATTCATTCATTCATTCATTCATACATACATACATTCATTCATTCGTTCATTCATCAGCTGCTTCTCCGGGGTCAGGTTGCGGTGGCAGCAAGCTAAGTAGGGCACTCCAAACGTCCCTCTCCCCAGCAATGCCCTCCAGCTCCTCCTGGGGGATCCCAAGGCGTTCCCAAGACAGATTGGACATGAAGTCCCTCCAGCGAGTTCTGGGTCTACCCCGGGGTCTCCTCCCAGTTGGCCGTGCCTGGTAAACCTCCAGAGGAAGGCACCCGGGAGGCATCCTAATCAGATTCCCAAACCACCTCAACTTGCTCCTTTTGACGCGAAGGAGCAGCAGCTCTACTCCAAGCTTCCTCCGGATGGCCGAGCTCCCCACCCTGTCTCTAAGGCTGAGACCAGACAACCTACGAAGGAAACTCATTTTAGCCACTTGTATCTGCGATCTCACCCTTTCGGTCACTGCCACTACCACTACCACTACCCTTTCGCTCATGACCATAGGTGAGGGTTGGAACGAAGATTGACTGGTAAATTGAGAGCTTTGCCTTCCAGCTCAGCTCCTTCTTCACCACAACGGTCCAGTACAACGTCCACATTACTGCTGATGCTGCATCAATCCGCCTGTCAATCTGCCACTCCATCCTACCCTCACTTGTGAACATAACCCTGAGGTACTTGAACTCCTTCACTTGAGGCAACAACTCATCCTCAACCTGGAGGGAGCAATCCACCATTTTCCAGTACAGAACCATGGCCTCAGACTTGGAGGCGCTGACTCTCATCCTGGCCATTTCACACTCAGTTGCAAACCGCCCCAGTGCACGCTGGAGGTCGCGTTCTGATTAAGCTAACAACACCACATCATCTGTGAAGAGCAGAGATGCAATTCTGAGGTTCCCAAAATGGACACACTCCTCACCTTGGCTGCGCCTTGAGATCCTGTCCATGAATATCACAAACAGAATCGGAGACAAGGGACAACCTTCGCGGAGTAGTAATCTAGATGGGAAAAAAGGAAAGTGTGAATCAATATTTCGATGTCCTTAAAAGACAATATTTCTGATTTTTGCGATATTTCTTAGCTGAAGAAAACAGGATGGGAACAACTTGGTAACATGGTGATCAAAAGACATTCTGGTCAAAGATGATACAAGATTTTTAGCAGAAGGTCTGATGTTTGAATGAACTGAACAACTGCAGTGGCAAAGTTCTCCGGACTAATTAAGAGAACTTCAGTTCGTTTCAGAGTGTAGATGGAAGAAATTAAGACACATCCGGTCTTTGGTGGCAGCTAAGCAATCATGGATTGTATTAATAACTGGGACAGCCCTGGGAGTATATGGAGCCAAAAAAATCAAGGGGAGATGTACACAAATCATTAAACCAACTAACTTGGTCATTAATGCTGCCAAAGTGAGGAGGGCAGCTGGCCAGACTGGAAAAGTAACTAGAAAACATGGCTGCTGACTGCTTATTAAAGATATATCCATCCATTATCCAAGCTGCTTATCCTAATTAGGATTGTGGGATGCTGGCGTTTATCCCATCAATCATTGGGCGGCAGGTGGGGAAACACCCGGGACAGGCCGCCAGTCCATCACAGGGCTGACACATTCACACCTAGGGACAATTTAGCATGGCTGATTCACCTGACCTGCATGTCTTTGGACTGTGGGAGGAAACTGGAGCACCCGGAGGAAACCCACGCAGACACAGGCAGAGCATGCAAACATCACACAGAGGACGACCCCTCATCAAGGTTGGACAACCCCAGGGTTCGAACCGAGGACCTTCTTGTTGTAAGGAGATTGCGCTAACCACTGCGCCACCGCACCATGCTTATTAAAGATGCGAGAGTAAATTATACATTTCTGAGGTATTGTAGTAAAGAAGCATCAAAGGTAATACATTTATGGTCAGAGACAAAATCAATCTTATTTAGGGAATTAAGAGACATGTTCAGGGTGAAAACTAAGTCTAGACACAAACAACATCATTTCTTCCTGTTCAGAGTGGTCCAGAGGAATTCTCCCACATGGAATATGAGCAATAACCATATTGGCTCAACTCATATTGATTGCTGGTTTAAGCTTGCCCTGGCAAACTGAGTCTCAGTACAATATTCTCCTGCAGGTCTGAATCACATGTGGTCTTTGGCCTTGAAAGATTTTCTTCCACAGGAAACTAACATCTATGATTCTGTTACTGCTGACACAGGCAGACTGAGTCAACCGCACTGCACACCGGCATGGGTAACAAAATCCTAGCAGAGCCAGAATCAGCTGGCCCAAGTCACACTGCAGGTTACAGCTGCTCTTAGACAAATGGAAAATGTCATTTTTAGACTCAGAACGACATAGCAAATTTATTTAGCGTGAAACCATACTGGATATTAATACATTATAAAAGCACACTATAATAATGGTTGCTTGAAATTCACTGAATAAACTTGTAAAATAGCAAGCAGATGCGATAAGGTGTTTAAAGTTGCATGTCACAAGTCAAAAAGCAAACTAATAGATGTTGCTTTAAAACTAATAAACTACTGCTACTATGAAGTAATTTTTTTTTTACCATGATTTTCTCAATATTTGGGGAAAAGTTGCACAGTGACTGGCTTTAATAGAAGCAGCTTAGCTGGAAGGGAGACAATCGTTTCTATTTAATTTACAGAAACTCTTTGTCCCTCTCTATTACATATACAACAACTTCTGTCCTGCCTTTTTTTTTTTGCCTGAATAAAACTGGTTCGTAAAGCTTCTTCTAGCCCAACTGTAACTGTGAGGCATCTCCTTGTGAGAAAAGATATCGTTATCGCCGTTACACCCATAAGCTCTTGGAGAAGCCCAATCAGCACTACACTTACCACCAACTTAAAATAAGCCTTCGTGAAAGACGGAGAGAGATGTGATGTGATACAATTACAACAGCATAAAGTGGCGTTCCCAGCAGGCCATAACCAAACCTTCCCCTAATAGATTTGACTAAATATTTCCTCCCTCTCTGATAAAGATGTTTTAATTGGCGAAATCAATAACCAGCATGCAAGTGTATGTCCATGGCCCATGAGCAGAAACAACTGCTTTTAGTAACCCGAGGGAAGTTCTTGAACTGACGGCGAAGCGGGTAAATGATAAGATGCACTGACTTATAATGGCCAATAAAAGGCAAGGGCAAATAAATGTACTGCATTCATACTGGAAACTAAGGTGTGGATAAAGAGGGCAAAGAAAATAAGCTAAAGTGAGACATGAATGCCTGTTTTCATGTCTCCCATACCCCCCCCCCAGAAATGAATCTCCATTTCCAACTTATCCAACACTGAAAACCTTCACTGAAAACCAAGTTGCGTGCAGAAACGACGTGCGATGATGCAACTCTCCCCCTGGATGAAGGCAGCTGGGGGCCCAGGCTGGGCTGAGCATCTTCTGCCCACTGTGGAGCAATGATATGTTATCAGGCTAAAAGCAGCACCATGCTTATGTTAAGGGCTTGGCTCAAAGATGGCGCTAACCTTTTGAGTTGCATAATACCCCAGGGTGACTTTGGAAAGAGAAAGGTCTTCATTCAGTAATTTTAGTTTCACCTAGAGTTAAAATTTTCCCTCATCTGTGTCTCCCCTCCTCTGATCCACTGTGCTTTCCCACTAAATAAAAAGCAACAAAATCCATGAAACTCCCACCATCCTTAAATAGATCTGGTTACTCTGATGTGCTGCTTTGGTGTTAGCGCTGACAGTTCCTGTCAAGGGACACGAAGTGACTGTAGTTGTCTAGCTTCATCCAAAACGTTAGAAGAATGCCTTTCAGACCCAACATAATTTGATTTTGTTGCAGAGTGCCTTTCTTTCCTTCATTCTGCGCTACAGAAATGAATGAATGATAATGAAACAGGTGCATTTTGATTTATTTAACAAACATAAAGATGTAGCATATATTTACATGAAGCATTATTAAGCCCAGTGCGGCGGTGTGTTTAGCATTTGTCATTTTAGTATTTGAAGAAATTCTAACCAATTCTTGCACTGTAGACCAGGTCACTGTTTTACAGCCCAAGCAGTAGCAACTGGGAACAGTAACAGCGCCCTCAAGTGGTTGATACAGAAAACAGTGTGTTGATGTGCCAATACAACCACTACACTAGTTTGAGCAAAAACTCCAACAGAACAACATGAAAGAGGTCTGGAGTGGTATGAAGACCATCACTGGTTCAGGCTGACTGGCAGCAGAGCAGTGGAGGGCAGCTTGGATAGGGCCAATGAACTTAATGTGTTTTATAACAGATTTGACACAGTGAACCCTCCCCGTCTCTCCCCCCGGTCTCATCTGTTGCCTGCCTTCACCAACTGTCAACTTCACTGCCACTCCCTCCCCCTCCCTCTCCTCCTCCTTACATCCCCCCAGCCTCCAGTGGGGGCCCTACCCCGCACCCCCCCGGGTTCCTGGACTAATGGCCCTCTCCATCCTGACAACCCCCCCCCCCTCCTGACCTGTAACACCTACAGTGTGCCTCATGGTTGACCATGTCAGAAGACAGTTGATGAGACCTCATGCAAGCAAGGCGGCAGGCCCGGATGGTGCTAGCCCCAGGGTGCTCAAAGCCTGTGCCCCTCAGTTATGTGGAGTGCTTCACTATGTCTTCAACATGAGCCTTAGATTTCAAAGGGTCCCCGTGCTGTGGAAGACAACCTGCCTCGTTCCTGTGCTTAAAATTTCACATCCCAGGGTCTCCAAGGAGCTACAGACCGGTAGCATTGATTTCACACATCATGAAGACTCTGGAAAGACTCATCCTGGAGCAGCTTTGGCCCATGGTCAAGCCACACTTAGACACCCTCCAGTTTACCTACCAACCCTGACTGGGAGTTGAGGATGCTATCATTTTCCTGCTTAACCATGCCTACGCCCACCTGGACAAGCCAGCGAGCACTGTGAGGGTCATGTTCTTTGACTTCTCTAGTGCCTTCAACACCATCTGGCTGGCTCTACTGGGTGAGAAGCTGACAGCAATGCAGGTAGATGCCCCCCTTGTGTCCTGGATTGTTGACTACCTTACTGGTCGACCACAGTATGTGTGCTTGCAACACTGTGTGTCAGACAGAGTAGTCAGCAACACTGGGGCTCTGCAGGGGACGGTCCTGTCTCCCTTCCTTTTCACCCTCTACACCACGGACTTCGACTACCACAGAGTCCTGCCATCTTCAGAAGTTCTCTGATGACTCTGCTATAGTCAGATGCATCAGCAAGGGTGAGGAGGCTGAGTACAAGGCTGTGGTGGGAAACTTTGTCACATGGTGTGAGCGGAAACTTTGTCACATGGTGTGAGCAGAACAATCTGCAGCTCAACGTGACTAAGACAAAGGAGCTGGTTGTTGACCTGAGGAGGGAAATGACACCAGTGACCCCTGTCTCCATCCAGGAGGATTAGTGTGGACACTGTGGAATACTATAAGTACCCGGGGGTGTATATAGACAATAAACTGGACTGGGCTAAGAACACTGATGCCCTCTACAAGAAGGGACAGAGACGCCTCTATTTTTTGAGGAGGCTGAGGTCCTTCAACATCTGCCAGACAATGCTCAGGATGTGGTATGAGTCTGTGGTGGCCAGTGCTCTCCTGTTTGCTGTTGTGTGTTGTGTTTTGCTGTTGTGTGTTGTATGTTGGGGCAGCAGGTTGAGGGTAGCGGATGCAAACAGGCTCAATAAACTGATCTGCAAGACCGGTGACGTTGTGGGGGTGGAACTGGATTCTCTGGCTGCGGTTTCTGAGAGGAGGACGCTGTGAAATTACGTGCCATCATGGACAATGTCTCCCACTCACTCCATGACGTGCTGGTTGGGCACAGGAGTACTTTTAGTAATAGACTCATTCTGCCAAAAAGCATCACAGAGTGCCACACGAGGTCATTCCTGCCTGTGGCCATCAAACTTTACAACTCCTCTCTCAGACTCAGACTGTCCGACACTCTTGAGTTAATGGTCACTGGATTGGCCATCGGGTTTTGTTTGTGCTGCTTGTTGTGTGCTGCAGTAGTGCAGTACAGATAGGGTGTTATGTGCACCATGCTTGTTGATATATTTTGTTCTTATTTCTATTTCTTATTTATCTTTTATTTCTGTTTGTTTCTGTTTCTATTTTCTTGTATCTTGTTAGTTTTTAGTTATTAGAGCGTGAGTGTGTAATAGAACTCAAATTTCCCCTTGGGGATAAATAAGGTATTCTGATTTTGACACAGAGACAGTCACTTAAACAGAGTAAAAAAATATTTATTGGACAAACACATTAGCCTCACAATAGACTTGGCCATAACCAAATGTGTTAAGCATCATAGTAATAGATAATAAAGTACATCATACAGTCTTTCACATACAGGCATGTATACAAGGCATGAGCACGCACACACACACACACACACACACACACACACACACACACACACACACACACACACACACACACTCCAAAGTACCTCTTATCATCCAGCACATGCACACATATCTTTACATCCTCCCGTAGGATCAAACATTTGTTTTAGTGGTTGGGTCGGAAGGGGAATGGCATCCCTGATAGAAAAGGCTGAGATGGATACTGTGGGTGAGAGGAAGGATGAGAGGCTAGAGGGGGATGTGTAGGATGTGAGGCTATGGGGGAGTGAGAGGCATGAGGGCTGAAGGCCAGCGGTGGAGTATGGATGTTGTTGTAGTACATCACAGGGCCCGACATCACCAGCTGGAGCAAACTGTTGACAGAGAGGAAGATGCAGGTATCAGCACACAAAACACACACAAAAACACACAAAGTGGACACAAGCATGGAAAGAGGGGAAAGACTGTGCATGAAAAACAGAAATAGACACACGGAGAAGAAGTTATGAGTTGAAACAAACTCATAGTATAAATTAGTCCTAGCTACATACTGTAGTAAAACACCAAACAAGTCTAAAAGGCTCAGTTGTGCAACAGATGAATCAGGCAAAAAGTCTGATAAAAATTATATTTAGATTTAACTAGATAAGTAGAACTACTGAAACTCCTAGGTGGCTCATCTTATGCGAGCAGCACAAATGAACAGAGCATCAGGAATATTCTGATAAACAATTTCAGCTTTTATCAGTTTTACTTCTCTCGCAAAAGCAAGGATTGTGTGTGAAAGAAAAACAGCTGATTGGAGTCAGGCTTGGGACAGTTGAGCTTTTTACACAGCCTTTTTTTGTTGTTGATATTTTCCCACTTTTTCTCTAAATTGTACTTGGCCAATTACCCCACTCTTCCGAGTCGTTCCGGTCACTGCTCCAGCCCCTCTGCCAATCTGGGGAGGGCAGCAGACTATCACATGCCTCCTCCGATACATGTGGAGTTGCCAGCCGCTTCTTTTCATGTGACAGTGAGGAGTTTCACCAGGGGGTCATAGCATGTGGGAAGATCATGCTATTCCTCCCCGTTCCCCCTCCCCCATTAACAGGTGCCACAACCGACCAGAGGAGGTGCTAGTGCAGCGACCAGGACACATACCCACATCCGGCTTCTCACCCGCAGACACGGCCAATTGTGTCTGTAGGGATGCCCGACCAAGCCAGAGGTAACACAGGGATTTGAACCAGCGATCCCCATGTTGGTAGGCAACGGAATAGACCGCCACACCACCCGGATGCCCTACACAGCCTTTTCAAGGCAGAAACGTTGCACCATTAAGCTGCCACATCAGTCTGTGTACAAGGTATGAAGATGGAATGGGGGGTCATTGTTGTTCCGGCAGTAAGCCGGCAGCGTAAGTAGTCACAAAGCCGAATCAAAGTCTGTGTAAAAGAGACAGCTGGCAGGACAGGACAGACAACTCTGTTGCATTACACATCGTGATGCATCTACTTCCAGAACGCCAGCATGCTATGTAAAATCACACACAGGGGGTGCAATCATGCAGCCTGTGTTTGGTTAAGTGTAAAAAAACAAAGCCAGCATGAAGACGAGTCTTCATTACGCCATTATTGCGGGACCTCTGTGTAAAAATGCCCAGTGCTATGTATGCTACAAAGTAAGGGTTGAGAAGAGAGGATGCGACAAAATGATTGGTGAAAGGTCTTTTATAAATATGCCAATCAGATTAGAGTGGCACAACGTGCAGCTCTTACTTGTTGTGCGGGAGGCGTGAACAGATGGCCCTCAGGTCCTCTGTGGAGACAAGACACAAAATGACATCACAACCAATCACAATCAGACTATGGCTAGTAGAAAAGAAATCCTGGATGGCAACTTGTAGATGTTTCTTTGGACTATTGGTTAAACCAAGCTGCTTATTGTGCAAACAGCAATAAACCAGTAAAGGAAAATGAGTAATTCACCTTCAATTATTTCTTTTTCCTACACCATAAGGCTAAAACAAACAGGGTAGACAAGAAAGCAGAGTGATTCCCCACCACAAACTGTATTTGAATATTTAGAGTCATTGTGTGCAGGTGGGGTGTCCCACCTTTTCAAATCTCGAAGCAGTTGTTTCAATTATAAAAGCCACTGAGTAAACCTGGAACCTCAACACACCAGTCCCTCACCTCTGGAGCAGAGCAGTGCTCCGTTGGCCATGGCCACCTGCAGGGCCTGTGCCAGCCGGTCCAGGGCTAGCTGGGAGAGTGCGTGTGTGTCGGTGGGTGATGAGTGTGTCTGTTTGTCGACCTGGTCCAGCAGGCGGGAGAGGTCAGATATCAGTGCAGCCAGGGAATCCATGTGGAGCAGTGCCAGGCGACCAAAGAGCCCCTTGTCGTTCAGTACAGTAGGCAGGAGCATGAAAACCTGAGGAAGGCAGGAGACGGTCACTGAAGACACAAGTGGTGCGGTAGACACAGCAGCAATAAGGAGAATACAGGGCTGGCATTAAACTACCCCATTTCCCCCAAAATATGAAATGTCTTTTGTTAATTATATATTTTATTGGAAACACACACACACACACACACACACACACACACACACACACACACACACACACACACACACACACACACACACAGAGGTAGAGACAATGTAGGCAAAGACAGACATGTGGGTTCCCGTCTTCCAGGGATAAACGGGTACTAGAGACTAAGTTGGTCCATCTAGTCCCATTCTTACATACCTGTAGAACACTCAGATGTAGAGCGGAGAAGAGAGGTCCCGTCTCCACTTCACTCTCTGTGGTCCCATTGGTCAGGGCCTGCTTCTTGTCCCTCCGGTAGGCTAACGGGGCCTTGACGCACCAGCGTACCAGTCCCCCCAGCGGTGTGAGATCAAGAGAGCTGATTGTCTGGCTGCCAGGGAGGGTTGGTGTGTTCATGAGGGTGATGAGGACAAGGCGGGGGTCATCTTGGAGCCACGACACAATCATCTGGAGGAGCTCTGGGGGAGGAGTCAGGTCCCCTATACACACACAAAGAAAAGCGCGTGCACACACATATAAAGGTCTTAATATGGCATGGATTGAAAGAAGAAGAAAGATTCAACTGTGGCAGATTTAGCCATACAAACTAATTTTCATCTGCAGTCCCTGGCAAGTTGATGGCTTATAAACTCCCCCCCCCCCAAAAAAACAAAACATTAAAAACATACACAAGCACATAAGCACAGACAAATAGTAAAACAATGACATAACCACTACTACAAATTATGACCACATATTTGATCATCAATTAACCACTGTTTTATAGATTTGGAAAAAGTTGAGAGATCGCCTCTTATTTTTTTTGGGGGGACCCCCCCCTTTTCTCCCCAATTGTATCTGGCCAATTACCCCACTCTTCCGAGCCATCCCGGTCACTGCGCCACTCCCTCTGCCGATCCAGGGAGGGCTGCAGACTACCTACTACGTCTCCTCCGATACATGTGGAGTCACCAGCCGCTTCTTTTCACCTGACAGTGAGAAGTTTCACCAGGGGGATGTAGCATGTGGAAGGATCACACTATTCCCCCCAGTTCCCCCTCCTCCCTGAACAGGTGCCACAACCAACCAGAGGAGGCGCTAGTGGAGTGACCAGGACACATACCCACATCTGGCTTCCCACCTGCAGACACGGCCCAATTGTGTCTGTAGGGACGGCCGACCAAGCCGGAGGCAACACAGGGATTTGAACCGGCGATCCCCATGTTGGCAGGCAACAGAATAGCCCGCTACACTACCCGGACACCCTGAGATCGCCTCTTATTTTGCCTGTATATAGTCAGTTCTTGTGTATATATCTGAAGATTGTTGTGTTGTTATTCCATGTTAAGTACACTGAAAGAGCCACGAAACCAGAGTCAAATTCCATGTATGTGCAAACCTACATGGCCAGCAAAGATGATTCTGATTCTGATGTTCCTTAGCCATGTGGGTATAGTGTTCCAGGTATATGTGTTGCTCGGTAGGCGAAGGCTGACTGCCCAAAGGTACTTTTTCTATATGGTATTTTACAATCCCCTCTGGGCTCTGCTAAATGAGTTTGGATTTTGTTTAATGAATTCATTCGAGGGGGGGGGGGGGGCAGATCATGGAAAATTAAATATTTTCAATAACTTTGTTACATCAAAACTGATGAATAACGATTAGTATTTGGCACGATGTTATACATTTTAGGTGTAGAAAAATAAAGTATGCAGACTAAAAATGGCTCCCAGGGCATTTATAAGAATTATCGCCATGTCACATGTGTCGGTAATTCCGATAAATGCCATAGGAGCCTTTAGTGTGGTGACTTTACATTTCTATATTTTAGTGTATTTCTAACTAGCACCAAATAATTGGATGTGCATGCTTTCATATTTCTTCACTATAGGTGTCCACTTAATTTGCTGATAGTTTATAAAACCTGACGCTGGAAAAAAAAGTTTACAATATTCAAATGTGTCGACTCATATTCAACCACAGAGGCCTCCTAACACATCTGGGAAGTGGCTAGGATTGCACATGTACAAGAAAGCCTTTGGCTGTGGCATTTCAAAGGTTCCTAAGCCACTTTTGAATGTTCAAATATCATTTACATTCACATTTTAAAAAAAAATTAAATTGCAATTTATTGTCATGTTACCACCATTTACTATGACAGGTACTTTGATAAAAACATGTCTGTGAATGTTCTCATTCTGTCTGTGAATGTTCTCATTCATCCAGGTCATGGTTATCCAAAGGAATTGAGGTGAGTGCAACCGGACTTGGTATATATCCGTGAAGACGTTTCGCCTCTCATCCAAGAGGCTTCCTCAGTTTGTGCCTTTCTGACTAGACGAAGCTAGTCTGACTGGCTGGTGATGAGACTCAGAATTTATCCTCTTTTTTGATAAAAACACCTTTTCACCTCTAGTAAACATACAAATGATTTCGTGATAATGAGATTTTTTTTTTATTCATATTTGTTACTTTCATTTAGTTCTTCTACTTTGATAAATCATGACAAAATAAGCAGACGGAAACCCAGGTACTGGTACAGATTGAGTATATTTCAGTCTTGGAAAGGATTCTTCTGTCATTTCCATAACAGTGGGGGTTCCCCTTTTTACTGTGATTAAGTTTAGTGTTGTGTTCAGCTCACGTCCATAAAGCACTTCAATACCTGAGGTGAGGTCGTAGAGTGTGGTGACCGCCGTGATGAACTGGCAGCAGAAGCGTGGGCTGGAGCTGTGGATGTTCTGCAGGGTGGGCACGGAGCCTGGCACCAGGTTACAGTAGTCATCTACGAGCACCTGGGCCAAGCGTACACAGTACACGCGGTGGGTCCTCTGGAGAAAACACACACAGACAGGAGATAAGCGTCAACTTCACACAGAACAACAGACACATACAGAAAGACGCATATCGACAGAATGACACACGCAAACACACATGAAAGGTCTGAACATATTACTGAGGAAACCAGAGAAAAAGAATTACTTCTACTTGTGTTTATAAAGTTTTAACACTAATAATTGTGTCTATGCAGGCTTCTTTCCCCTAATATATATTTACTGGACCAGCAGGAAAAAAATTAAAGGCAAACAATCCCAATTTTGAACATTCTCTCTACATATATGTTATAGGGATAACACACCATTAGCAGCCATAATACTGGGCAGAAGAAGTCTGTGCGTCTGAAACACCACCAGCCAAAATTGTGCAGATGAATGTCCGCCAGTCTGAGAATCAAGCCAGTGGTATTCGCTACAATGGCTGTATATAGCAGTTATTCACTTTCATTTATATAAAAAGTAGCCTACTTCGATGTAGCCCACTGAAAGAGGTGGCAAACCAGGAAATAAGCATAGTTTTCACATTCAGGGAATGTCCGTTGTTATTCAACTGAGTGCAGGTTCAAATCCTCACCTGTAACCAGGTAGCAGTGCACTCCAAGATGGGCACTCGGCCCATGGCAATTGCCATGGAGACCAGCTTGCCCAGCAGTGCCATGCGGCTTTCGTCAGCCTGGTTGCCTTGGAGGCTGAAGAGGGCAGAGAACATGAGCTGACGAACAGTGTCACGGCTCTGCTCCTGGAAACAGCTGCACATAATCTCCAGCAGCTGGAGCTCCTGAAGGGCACTCATCCTCTAGGAAGTGCACACATGGACAGGCAGATATTTCAATGAGAGACACAGCTGAGTCTGTGCATGTGCATATAATGATGACAATCTGTTCCTGCCCTAATTGTGCATGTGTAAAGGTGTGCGCCTTACCCTGGATGGGGCATTTCTGTCTTTGGGAGCGTGCAGAATAAACTCCTCCACCAGTTCCAGGGTTTTGGTGTCTACCTGAGGAGGTTGCCTCCCTGACTGCACCAGATTACAGATATAGATGTCCAGGTGGTACAGCAGCTCCTTGGCAGCGCTCAGCACGTCGCGGGGCAGCAACGATTGACGGATGTCACCCATCACCACCTGACAACAACAGACTCGATCAATTGTAACCAAAAAAATAAAAAAAATAAAATAAATACAAGTACAACTAGGGTGGCACATTGGCGCAGTGGTTAGCGCGGTCGCCACACAGCAAGAAGGTTCTGGGTTCGACCCCCGGGGTAGTCCAACCTTGGGGGTTGTCCCAGGTTGTCCTCTGTGTGGAGTTTGCATGTTCTCCCCGTGTCTGTGTGGGTTTCCTCCGGGTGCTCCGGTTTCCTCCCACAGTCCAAAGACATGTAGGTCAGGTGAATTGGCCATACTAAATTGTCTCTAGGTATGAGAGAGTGTGTGTGCGTGTGTGTGCGTGTGTTTGTGTGTGCTGGCCCTGTGTGATAGTCTGGCGGCCTGTCCAGGGTGTCTCCCCACCTGCCGCCCAATGACTGCTGGGATAGGCTCCATCATCCCCGCGACCCTGAGAGCAGGATAAGCGGTTCGGATAATGGATGGACGGACAAGTACAACTATCTATGTTATTTGAAATTGGTTCAGATATGTAGTTTTTGATGCTGCCTGTAAATAGCGCCACTGGATTGATAACAGTTAGGCTGATGTCCTCTATATTAACCTTGTATGACCTAAGAAGTACACTTGGTCAGAACGTGGATTAATAGTTTAGCTTGCTGTCAGAATTGGCCTTCTATACCATTGCTCACTCTAAAGAATATGATACCTGCATTTTGGTTAATGCTACATCAGTCATTAATATGTAACAGCAACTATGACACCACAGCAAATCTCTACTTCTATTAAGTCTTTTTTCTTGACAAGAAAAATTTAAGTTACACACTTTTCCCATAGCACACTTTTCAACCATTTTTCAGTGGCCTTTCAGCTGTTGTTCTGACAATATTCCTGCAATTGCATTCAGATGATATGGTAATGACAGCCATGACAAAGCTCTGTAATACTGATTTTCTAATTTGTAAAACATGAGGTCGCAGAACACCAAGTGGGTGGTGATCCAGCAGTTTCATTGTACAGGGAGAGAGATGCAATATAACATTGGTGCGGTAACTGTGTTTGACTAACAGACTAACACTAATCTTTAGCAAGTTTAGTTAGTGGAAAGATTGTGCTCTTAGTGCAACTTTGTGCAGCACATTATCTTAAAAGCTTGAATCCAACAAACTTGACAGATCCTGTTAGATTGCATCAAGAACAACAAGAGCGCAGATCTCCGCCAGGCATATCTCCCCTTCCCCGGTGCTTGGATTTAGGCGAAAAACCAGCTTGAGGAGTTGGCATTCAATTGCAATATAAAACAGGTTTTTCAAATGTATTGAATCACCACAACTACGAAAGGTCCTTGATCGTGTAATGACCTACTTTTCACTCTCACAGATGATAACACCGTTTCTGAATTAGCCGTGGAACTTCCGCATGTTTATTTCGCTCCATGCATAACGTGCACATAATCCGACTGATTCTCGTTTACCTTCCCGCTCCCGTGGCTGCTCTGTTTACTATCCCATAACTCCCTGTGTCCTTAAAGGTGTATTCCCCTAATACTGAACATCACAGATCGTACAGTCATAACTGTAAACAAACAAGTATTAGGCTGACAGACCCGGTATTATGCGACATTGACAGCGGACAGATACACGCACACAAAAAAACTTGCACTTTCCAAAAAGAAAGTTTGCTGTGCGACCATTTTGGGCTAACGCTAACCCAGTCTTTATTTTCACAATTCATTAAAGCTGGGTACACAATTTAATTAACTGCAACCAAGAGGAGGTTATTCATTTACAACTTTCGTCTTTGGATTATCAAAATTCTTTTAATAACTTTTGATCATGCTGCTGCCCGATCCGAGTCAGCCGTAGACGTGAGTTACGCATGCGCAGGGTTGATTTGACAGTCGAGAAGAGTTGGTCAAGCGAACTAGAGAAATAATGAAGAAGGGGCAGTGATAGCAAGAATAAATGTTGTTAGAAGGTTTTGAATCACCGCAACCACGAAAGGTTCTTCATCATGCAGTCATAATTGTGCACACAAAAAAATGGGCTGATGGATCCAGTAGTTTGCAAGATTAGCTGCGGGGACATATGCGCACGCGACCAAACGCACAATCCCCTAAAGGCTATCCGCCTGGCGGGGTTTAATAAACATTAGTATGCACAACATGTATGCACCATTGACTATGAGCAGGATTCCAGTATCTCCATTCGCTGGAGTAGACAACAATCCAGAATTCAGTTACGGTAAAGCAGGGTTAATTCGTTATTAAACTGCAATTTGCAGGTGCGCATCTGTGGCTCCGGTTCCAGTACTGATGCGTAGTGGACGGCTGCAGCCTCCGCTCGGTCGGTCTCCTTTATTTAGCTTGAGTTAGCAAGGCTATCTAAGTAGCTTCTCAGCAGTACAGCGACATATCGCACATGTGCCAACATTTATCGGGGTTCCTGCCGAGAATATAAAACACGGGTCATTGGATTTTAAATCTTACCTCTCTTTCACTGAGAAATGGGTCTGAAGTTTTGTTTTATAAACCAGCTGGTACAATCTAGGCCAGCAAATCAATGTGAAAACTCCGGGGTCACTTCCTCCTTGTAGTACGGAAGCCCGTGTGGGAGAAAAAACCCCAGTCCTTCAATTCGCCCGATAGATCGTCAAAATTTATTTTCCGACAGTTTACGAAGTGTACAAAACATGAGGAAAAAGTTTGTGCAGAATTATTGCCATTTGCGTTACATTTTGAAATGGTTTAAAATAACCTCGATTATGATTCCAAACGCTTAATACAAACACAACAAAAGAGAAAGACACGTAGCCTAAATGAATTGTCGTTTTTTGTGCTTTTGTTCAGAAAGTGATCTACCGTAAACCATAACTCCGTTATAATCCCTGTAATCCGGGCATCGGAGGGGATGATGATAAAAACGGGTGCGCTCTCTGATTCAGTTCTGTCTTGCACTTTCCGTCCCGCCGCTGGCTGAGTGAGAGCAACATCCAGCAGCATGACCATTAACACCTTGGATAAAGGCGGCTGGTATCGGGAACAGATGACATGCTTCCGAAGGGTAAGAAAATTGTATTTTCCCTTCGTTTTTTTATTTTAATGTTTAGTGCCATATTACGCGTCGCCGCGAACGAATTCAGCTTTGGCTGAATTTCCAAATTCTCAAAGCCAAATCGAACTTGGTGTATTTGCACTGGTAGATGCAGTATCGCACATACGAGAATCTTTATTAAGGAGACGATATGGTTTATACATGGATCTTTTTCGTGGTTCAATAAACCTTTTCAAACCTTCATGCGCGCGCACACACACAGTGTGTGTCCGTGCCTGTCTGAATTTTCTTTAAAATATTTTTGTTTGTGTGCCTGCGTGTGTATGTGAGCGCGTTTTTGATTGCATGACTGTGTGTGTGATCTGTCTGCACATTCTCCACACAGATGGAGAAAGTGATAGTGGCGATGCAGGACCCTGACATGGGCATGAAGATGAGAAACCAGAGACTTCTCATCACTGTCATACCACACGCTATGACAGGTATGTGTGTGTGTGTGTGTGTGTGTGTGTGTGTGTGTGTGTGTGTGTGTGTGTGTGTGCGTGTGCGCGCGCGCGTGCACAGTGGCGTGGTGGTTGTTGAGGAGGTATGCATACTGTGACCCAGATGGGTAGATCACTAAGGAGAAAGGGGATATACTCTCCTATGTATTTCAGTGGCTTTTTGGCTGATAGGTGATTACACTGTAACAGAAAGAGAAGTGGGTATACTCCATATACCATGCGTATATCATCCACTACACCACCGTGTGTGTGCATGTTTATTTCAGTGTACATAAGTGTGAGTTTGTCCCACTGGCCATGAATAATGCAACAGTGACTTGGATAATATTGTCTGGGTTTGGAGTACACGAGGTACGTTTGTCCTCCTTTCTCCTCTCTGGACTTCATACAAAGAATGAAACAGCGGGACATTGGGAGGGGTGCAATGGATGAGGGAAAAAGGATGAGAAATAATGTGAGAAGAAAGATGAGAGTCAGTCAGACTGCTGCTGAGTTCCTGTAGGTGACACATGATGTGAAATAGCTGACTGGTCTGTTGATTTCTCTAACCCTCTCCTTCTGTTTTTCTTTTCTGCAGGCCATGATATCATTGATTGGCTGATTCGGAAGTACAGTATCTGCGAGGATGGTAAGTCAGTGTGTTCAAATAATGACACAAAATTGTGTGTGTGTGTGTGCATGCAAGTGTATGTTTTGGTGGAACTATCTGATCCTGTTTGTCTATTGTTGTCAGGACATTGCTGTTGTGTTGCTTGGATATGGTTTATTCATACATGCTGAGTGGTGAGGGGGCAGCTGTGTGCTACCTGTAAGCAGAAGTAAGATTGGCCCCTGAGGATCCAAGTTTGATTAGACCACCTGAGGACCTGAGTTTGATTAGTGTTCCCTTCGGTATTTCAGGTAAAGGGAATTTACCTGCCTTAGGTGAATCTAAAGAAACAACGAACCCTGTCTAGTTCAGCTTTAGGGTTGGGAGAGTAGTCCACCATAGAATAGGAAGTTGTGAGCTCTGATTGATATTCATTATGTTACTTTTTTTTTTGTAGATGTCACAAAACTAGGGCTCTTTAACAAATTACAAGAGAGAAAAGACTGATAATAACCCTTCCCCTGCCGGAACACATCTTTGCGTCTGGAAAAGATAAGAAATGTCGGTGATTTTTGGATTGAGAAAATACTTGAAGGGTCATGATGTATTTGACCATACCTACTACAATACACAGAAGTGAGGTTCGGAGGCAAGGTGCCTATGCAACATGCTTTACTAACAATTATGAAACAAAAAAAATTATTCACCTCCTCCTTATGTTATGTTATCCACATTGTTTGTTCAGTCTGTACCATCACTTTATAAACTATAAGAAAATTTGAGTGTGGCATTTGACCTGTGTTGTTTTCAGAGGCACTGCATCTTGGCGACCTGCTGGTGAAATATGGGTATATTTACCCCCTCAAGGAGCCCAGATCACTCCTGTTGCGACCTGATGAGTCCCCCTACCGTTTCCAGGTCAGACTACCACCCATCCCACAACTAGCCTGCCTCCCCTCACCCAAATTTACAGCTGGTGTTGCGTTTCTGACCAACCCTTGACCACCTCACTCTCCCATTGCCCCCTCTTTTTTCTTTTTGTCTTTAACTCCACTTTCCCTTACTGTACTTTTCATCTTCCATTTGTCACTCTCCACATCCATTTATTCATCGCTCCCTCCTCCTTCAGAAAGTCAAGACTGTCTTGTCTCTTGTTCTCAGACACCATACTTCTGGACAAGCACCAGGTGGCCTGCCTCAGAGCTGGACTATGGTGAGTCACTTCTAAAAGGAAGTTGAAGCTTTCCTATTTGATTATTTACAGGGGACGAGGGTCAGTGGCATTGTCAGCACACAGGCAATCCTGTTGTGTGTAAGAGATTTCAATCAAGACTTGAGGAGAATCAACTATTCATTATTATATAGCAGAAGGACACGCCAGGAGAAGCATTCAGATGTATTAACCCAAACATATGCAGACCCACTGTTCAGCATAAGTTCAGGGTCAACAGCCAAACAGAAAGTGGCACTTATAGCCAGTCACCTCATGTGTCATCAAAGTGGCAGTAGACAACTTTTTTGCTTAACTTATCACTATGAAATAAATGTTGATTGCATAGTGTAATGGTTATAGAATAATGACACATGGCATTTAGATTGGTTCCCCATAAGCCTCACTTTCTCTACGCAGTTCTGTGCGCCACCGGGTGCAGTCTCCCGGGAAAATTAATCCTCGATTTACTGCACAAAGGAAGTGCGTCAACCATTGCGCAACCACAAAAGGGAGAGGATAGCGTTTTTGTTTTTCCCGGTAGCTATCCCCAGTAGTGGAAATGGTGGTGGAAAAACTGAAGTGACAGGGAGGGAAAACTCTCCCTGGCAAGAGAAAAAGAACCCCGTTGATGGAGGAGGCAAAGAAGGTGAAGAGGAAGTGAAAGGAACAGAGGTTAGGAAAAAAAAAGAGTGAACCTCGGACAGACATTGGAGAGAGCGCCGGTGTTGTATCAAACTCTGTTTTCCCGTCGAGATCTGTTTCCCTCTAGCCAGATGAGAGCGTTGGCATGGAAACGGGTTAGCCAATAAACTTTGAGTCCAGATGAACTGATTCAACTTTCTGTGATTTCCTTACCTGGATCATTGAGCATGCATACAGACAGGTTAGCCATCAGTTACAATTAGGTTAAGGTAAAAAAAGGGTTAGGTTGATCAAGTGTTCAGGCTGGAGGTAACACGGGGATTCGAACCGACGATCCCTATGTTGGTAGGCAATGGAATGGACCACCACACCACCTGGATGCCCCAACTATGTCCTCTTTTATCAAGAGGAGCATCATCTCCACAGAAATAAAAATTGGGGTTTTCCCACCTGTTACTAAATGGGAAAAGTCGACCGGATGAGCAGTGAAATGTTTTCCCACCCACGATTACAGTCCAGTTTACCCTTGTTGTGATATCAGACTATCTGGATGATTATCAGACTATCTGTACATACCCTGTGATGGCCTGGTGGCCTGTCCAGGGTGTCTCACCGCCTGCCGCCCAATGACTGCTGGGATAGGCTCCAGCATCCCCGTGACCCTGAGAGCAGGATAAGCGGTTTGGATAATGGATGGATGGATGGAATGGAAGTGTTCCAGTGTTGTGTTGAACTCTGGCTGCGGGGAAACAGATCTTCGACGGGGAAACAGTATTTGATACAACACCTGGGACTTGAGAGGGTTCCAAACCGATGTTCAGTTGGCGTCATTTGTACTGGATCAGTAGGTAACACAACCTGCCTACTTATTAATACTACCAGATGCTTTACTCTGCCTCTATCATGGCTCTGAGATCGGGGTTTCTAGTTCAAATTGGGATTCTTACGGTCGCTTCTTGCTTTGGACAGTAGCCAAGCTGCTAGTAAACGGAAGCGGCCCGGTTGTCTCTGCGACAGCGGCACAAACAATAAAATGTGGGCATTATGGGTGTTCCTTGGTGCCCAGATGAGCCACCTCATTCTACAGCCTTCAAACTAATACCTAAACCATACTCAGCTGTGAACATTTGGGTTCAAGACCAACTTTGTGCTAAAGAATAAATAACAAAAAACTCTAAGCAATTAATGCTGTTGTTCTTTTTATTCTTTTGCCCCATCAGCAATTTATTTAGCGAAAAAGAACATAAGGAAGCAGGGAGAGCTAATGGAATACGAAAAGGTGAGCTGGTGGCGTGTGTGTGTGTGTAAGTGTTTGTGTGTTGTGAAATATTAACCTTGGTGGGATGAATCATCCCTGGATGAGAGGAGGAAAGTTTCATTGTGTGTACGTGTAAAATGCAGTTTTCCGTCTTATCCCTCTCTCGATCTCCAAACTTTCTTTTTTCCCACACGACTCTCTTTCCCAGGAATGTTACAGTCAGTTACATAAAAGGATCAACCACACATGGGATTTTGTGGTGATGCAGGCCAGAGAGCAACTCAGGTACACACACAAACACACACACATGAATGCACATGCAAACATGACCCAAACTAACTTGCTGTGTGATTTGTGTTTAGAGCATCTAAACAGAGGCGGAAGGCTGACCGGATTGTTTTAGAATGTCAGGAGCAAGCCTACTGGCTGATCAACAGACCCCCGGTAGGCTCACTCTAGTCTATTCTAGTCTATTCTTCTACTTTCGGCTGCTCTCGTTAGGGCTCGCCACAGCGGATCATCCGTTTCCGTCTCTTCCTGTCTACATCTTCCTCTGTCACACCAGCCACCTCCTGCATGTCCTCCCTCACCACATCCACAAGCCTCCTCTTTGACCTTCCTCTTTGCCTCTTGCCTGGCAGCTCTGTCTTCAGCATCCTTCCCCCAAACCACCTCAATCTCGCCTCTCTTGGTTTGTCTCCAAACCGTCCAACCTGAGCTGTCCCTCTAGTATACTTGTTGCTAATCCTGTCCTTCATCACCCCCAATGAAAATCTTAGCATCTTCCACTCTACCACCTCCAACATCGCCTCCTGTCTTTTTGTCAGTGCCACTGTCTCCAAACCATATAACATACGTAGCTAGTCTATTCTAGTCTACTCTAGCTAATCTAGTCTAGTCTGTTCACTTGATGCAATGCAACTGGACTATACAGTACTAGAGAAATTATATGATGTGATGTGATATTGTTTTCTGTTCTATTGTAAATTATTATATTACACTATAAAAACTAATCTTATCAAAGTTTATCATAACATATTAAATAGCATTATAGTATACCTTTTTTTATTGCACAACCATGCACCAAAAGGCTGGCCTGGGGTCTCTGTCTTGGCCCTGCATTGCTGTCTTAGCATTGAGAAGAGTCTTAGGTCTCAGTGATGTGAGATAGTCTGAGTAATGTTCAGCCCCAGTCCCCTCTCCCTCCCACATGAAATATTCAACTCATCTGGTAAAAGCTTCAGGAGAGACGAGGGAGGGAGGGAGAAAGACAAAGGTGAGGGGAAATAGGGTAAGATGGAAAGGTTGGGGGAGTATAAAAGTAGGATGGGACATAAGGCAGTGGAGAAGGAGGAGGGGGTGCTGGCAACCGTCCTTTTTTTGGTTCCCTATGAATTAAGAACGAGAGGATTGAGAAGAAGAAAGAGAAGCCAGGGAGTTAAAGTCAGAACAAGCAGAGTGGAAAGCCTCCATTTAGGATAAGTGCTCACACACACACACACACA